>NC_091754.1:59483525-59783525 GCF_043380555.1 Nothobranchius furzeri
CCCTGAGGTCCAGTGATCAAAGCCTACTGGTTGTGCAGCACCAGGCTAAAGACCAAAGGTGACAGATCATCTGCTGCTGTGGCCCCCAGACTCTGGAACTCTCTCCCCCTGAGCCTGAGATCAGTGGACTCAGTGGTCTCCTTTAAAAAGCAGCTGAAGACTCACCTGTTCAGGCTTTTGTATGACCTTCTTCACCTCTCTCTCTTTATTCTGCTCTCCCCACCTATTCCACCTTCCTCAGGATCCACTGATTTCCCTCTTTCCTGTTCACTCTCTCTCTTTCTTAACATTTTTTAATCACAATTGTCTATTTTTGCTCATTTTAAATATATTTTTTAAACATTTTCTAAATGCTTTTTTATATTTTTACATTTTTTGTTTTTGTGAAGCGACTCGTGATTTTTATCTTGAGAGGCGCTATAGAAATGATATCTTCTTCTTCTTCTTCTTCTTTCCTGTCTTTCTCTCCCTTTGAGTGCCTTCAATATTTAGGCCCGAGCAGCGAAAGCGCTGCGAAGGCCTCTTGTTTTTGCTCTGATTATTATTATTTTTTGTTATTCCGTGCCCCCTTTGAACAGCTTTTTGGGGACCTTAACATACCCCAAAACTCACAATATTTTGCACACTTGTCAGGCCTGGTGAAAAATTTGATATTTTAAAGGTCCCAAAAAAATCGCAAAGAAAATGGCTGAACAGCGCCCCCTACAAAGTGAAAAAAACCCCTCTCCATAAAGCTTAGTTTATCGTACAGTTATGAAATTTGGTACACTTGTAGTACTCAACAGTCCGCACAGAAAAGTCTCTTGCAACCATGGTCAATATCAAACAGGAAGTCGGCCATTTTGGGTTGAAATGGCGATTTTTTGCCGTTTTTGCCGTTTTTAGGGTCCGTTTCTGATTGGATTGCTCGATCATTTTTCGCACGATCGTCTCAAAAATTGTGTAAAATTGCTCAGAAGGGATGGGCGAACAAAATGAGATAAGGATTCTGAGTTTTCGTATATGTTGAAGGGGCGGAGCCAGGCCTCGAAGTTTGACTACTCGCCAAAAATATTTAAATTGCTATAACTTCATAACTGAATGGAATAGAGTTACCAAACTTTCTGTGGTCATTCGTCATCCACCCACAAAGTAAATTGAAAGGTCGGATGATGACATCACACAAGCCCCGCCCCCTCAGGACCAAAAAGATCAAGTTTTACTGTGAAAGGTCCCAAATTGCCCCATTTCACTTAATCACCACAAATTTGTAGCTGGTAACTCAAGACAAGTGGGGGTTGCTTGGCGTCACTTTATGGGAGTTTTCGGCAGAGGGCGGGGCTGTGGTGGCGCGGCGAATTCAGGCGTACCGCCTTGGCCTTACGTTTGCCTCCCATTTCGTCATTTCCAAAGATATCGTCACGAAACTTCTTGTGAGTGATCCTAGTCCGGCCCCCCAAAAGATCTGATGTGAACATCTGGTGGGCGTGGCCTATTTTCTGAAATAGCGCCCCCTAGGACCATTAAAACTATTAGCCCCAAGCCATGCTTTGACTGAGGATTACGAAATTTGGTACACTAATGTGGTGTCTCAGGACCTACAAAAAAGTCTCTTGGAGTCAAGTTCAAAGTCGCACAGGAAGTCGGCCATTTTGGATCAAGTACGCGATTTAGTGGTTTTCGCACACGTTGTTTGGAGAGTGATGCTCCGTCGCCCTTTTCACCAATCTCCTTCAAACTTCTGCTATATACCCTTAAGACATAGGGGAAAAAATTCAACCGTCGGATTTTTCAAAAGTTGAAAGGTGTGGGCGTGGCTAAGCCTCAAACTTTGACCTGTCGCCACGCTACTCTTTTTTTCACAGCTCCCTACTGGACTCCTTTTACCCAATCACCAGGATTCTGTGGCAAACAGCAGTAGACAAGTTGAGGTTACTTGGTCTCCAGTACTGGCAGGTTTTGAAAAAAGGCGGGGCTTTGGGACCATGGCGAAAATCGCCATCACGCCATGGAAATACGTTTGTCTCTCATTTCTTCAGTTATCGTGATATTGCTACGAAACTTCTGGTGAGTGATCCTAGTCTGAGCTCCAAGAGAAATAGACAGCTGAATTTTGTGGGCGTGGCCTATGTTTTGAAATAGCGCCCCCTAGGACCATTTAAACTATTAGCCCCAAGCCATGCTTTGACTGAGGATTACGAAATTTGGTACACTAATGTGGTGTCTCAGGACCTACAAAAAAGTCTCTTGGAGTCAAGTTCAAAGTCGCACAGGAAGTCGGCCATTTTGGATCAAGTACGCGATTTAGTGGTTTTCGCACACGTTGTTTGGAGAGTGATGCTCCGTCGCCCTTTTCACCAATCTCCTTCAAACTTCTGCTATATACCCTTAAGACATAGGGGAAAAAATTTAACCGTCGGATTTTTCAAAAGTTGAAAGGTGTGGGCGTGGCTAAGCCTCAAACTTTGACCTGTCGCCACGCTACTCTTTTTTTCACAGCTCCCTACTGGACTCCTTTTACCCAATCACCAGGATTCTGTGGCAAACAGCAGTAGACAAGTTGAGGTTACTTGGTCTCCAGTACTGGCAGGTTTTGAAAAAAGGCGGGGCTTTGGGACCATGGCGAAAATCGCCATCACGCCATGGAAATACGTTTGTCTCATTTCTTCAGTTATCGTGATATTGCTACGAAACTTCTGGTGAGTGATCCTAGTCTGAGCTCCAAGAGAAATAGACAGCTGAAGTTTGTGGGCGTGGCCTATATTCTTAAATAGCGCCCCCTAGAGCCATTAAAACTTTCAGCCCCAAGCCATGCTTTGACTGAGGATTACGAAATTTGGTACACTAATGTGGGGTCTCAGGACCTACAAAAAAGTCTCTTGGAGCCAAGCGTAAAGTCGCACAGGAAGTCGGCCATTTTGGTGCAAGTACGTGATTTAGTGGTTTTCGCACACATTGTTTGGAGAGTGATGCTCCGTCGCCCTTTTCACCAATCACCTTCAAACTTCTGCAATACACTCTTAAGACATAGGGGAAAAAATTCAACCGTCGGATTTTTCAAAAGTTGAAAGGTGTGGGCGTGGCTAAGCCTCAAACGTTGACCTTTCGCCATTACTTTACTTGACTTAATAACTCCCATGTGCATGATCAGATCTTTTTCGAACTTTGTCTGTGTGATCATTGACCATATCTGTAAACAATGACAATGTGGACAGCTGACATCACCTAAGCCCCGCCCCCTGACTACAGGAATTTATTTTTTATGCTGAAATGCCCATATTTGTCCCCTCTAATTTAGTCAACATGACCCTAAGGTCATGCACTGTCTTCATGATGCTGTAATGACCATTCAGATCTGATAGCTTTCCAGAAAGGGAGGGGCTTTGATGCCATGGCGAATTCTGGCGTAACGCCGTAATCTTAATATTCAATTTAATGGTGAGCTCAGAGGGGATGCTGAGTCAGGGTGAGGTGCAGACTAGGAGGCCATTCGCGGTTTCTGGTGTCGGGGTGGTTGACGTTTCTGTTCTGTCAGACGTGCACTGGTGCCCCGGGCTGCCGTCCAGACCGGAGCGGCGCGGAGCTGCGAGGGCCGAACGACGCTGCTTGCAGCTTTAATTGCTCTTCTTTCTGCTTCCTGTCAGTGCTCCTGTGCTTTTGCCTTTCTTTTTTTTTTCCATTTTCCATTTTGGTCTGTTTTCCTCCCTTTAAACATTTTCCATTGTCTTTCCTTTCTGCTTCCTTTTGATGTTTAGATAGAAAAACAACGTCACTTTCAGAAGTGACGATAAAAGCTTTTATGAAGCACGCTGCTTCTTTCTCTTATTGGAGCCACTAGGATAACTCCATTTCATGCTTCATGTTTTGACTATCGCTTTGGGTTTGTTACGAACGCTCCCGCGTCTCTTCTTCTTTTTTGTGGTCTTGTGGCACTTGGCAAACAAGAATTTGGTACATTACCACCACCAAGTGGATTGGAGTGGAATGACTACCAATCACTTCCTGTTTGTGCAATAGGAATAGTCCATTGTGGCATTAACAGAGGGGTGCCAGCAGTCAGGGCTAGGGGGCCCCCCAACAGAAGGGGGCCCCAGGCAGCCACCGACTTATGCCTAATGGTAAAACCGCCACTGTTTGTACAGTAATGAGAGATAAAACCCTCCAGGGTGTGCTATAGAGTTAAATATCAAAACAACACACATTAAGCAGAATCTACAGAATCAAACTAACTTCAAGTTCTCGTTGATTTCCTTTATCTGTGACCTGTTGGGTTTTTCCACACGTGAGCACAGTAAGTCTCTTTATGCTTCCTAGAAATAAACAAATCCTGTTTCAAAGATGTGCTAGAACCAAAGTAAGCAGAGACGTCTCGAACAGTCCCCATCTGAGACAATGGAACAAAGGAAACAGATATAGCTTCAATGCAGAGGAAGCTCCAGCTGTGCATACTGTGTAATATTCCCATCCAACACCACCCAAAGCCTCGGCCGCTTCCCAGTTTGTCCGTACGGCCCAGACCGAGACTTTTTCCATTTTATTGATGCCTAACAAAGAAACTCGTGTTGAAATGCTTTGATAAACCTTGTAGTAGAGTTAGAATGGCTTATGTCTGCAGCTCAAAGGTCAGCATTCATCAGCACCACTGCTGCCGTTCTCTTGTTTGGTAACTGCCTGTTAAATTGAAGGGAAAATGTGCTGCGGAGGCAAATGAGGTAAATATTTAATCTGATGCCATCTGTTAATGTGGTCTGGCGTTAACTGTTAACAGTCCCAGACAGAAATCAGACGACGTGCTACGACTTTCACGTTGGTTCAAGCGAGAGTTCTGGTGTCTTCCAACGGGTTTGTGTAGAAACACTCTTTGAAGAACCTCAGTTTAGAGAAACAAAGATGCCCTCTTAGCAGGGTTCCGACACCTCTGCCAATTCAAGTTTGTTTCAAGCACTTTCAAGGTGAGTTTTCAAGACTTTCCAGCACCTTGAACTGATGTTAGGTGGTTAGGACTCGATGTACCATGAAAGTCTGAAATATTACAAAGCGCCCTTTCATGGGTAGTTTGCTGATGTTTTGTTTTTTAGGCCAAAACCTGTAAGTTAAACATGTTGTCCACATACAAGTCGTGGCCGGAATTGATTAGGACTTAATGTGTTTTAATTTCTATTTAAAAATTTCCTACTTAAACACTCGCACATGTCACTGTGCTGGGATCAATTTAAATTATACCACATTAAAATCAAGATTCAAACCTTTTCAATGACAAACAAAACAAAATGTCTGCAACTCAGGGTTCGCTGTGCCACTCTGCTTCCTGCATTACCCCTGAAAGATGAGGCTCTTCATCATTGGTCTCTGCTTCACATGCAGCTCACAGCGAGCCGGCTCTTATGTAACCAGCAGCCATTGTTCTGTGCTGGCATGGGGGGCGGGGGGGGGGGGGGGGGCGCTGAGGGTTTAAAGCATGAGGAGGCAGAAATAAAGCCTACAGTGGGATTTATAGTTAAACTTTAGGGATTTATCACTACACACAGTGCTTCATTACTCTATGTGCATGGACGTAATTTGGGCGGGGGGGGGGGGGCACGTCCCCCCCACTTTGTCCAAAGATAAGTTTTGACCCCTGCACTTTTTACCATCCCAAAACAATATTACGCTATATTAAATTGACACCCATGACTGTTGAGCTCTAGGACCAAGCAGAAAACAACCGTTTGAGTTGAAGATAACCCCCCCCCCATGCCCCCCCACCCCCCCACCCGTGTCCCCCCCACTTCTAAAGTGCAAATTACATCCATGCTATGGGTAATTTACTGATGAGTGTTCCTGACAAACAGAAGCTCGTGTTTGGGGGGGGGGGGGGGGGGGGGGGTATGAAATGAGCACAAGAGAACGTCTGATTCAGAGCAGTGACGGGATTAGAAGCAGGGAACACCCACAGCTGCACAACATGACTCGAAGTCCGCCCGATCTGATTAAACTCCTGAGTGGTTTATGAGCTTATAAGAAGGCTCGCCTCTGATTTCTCTCTGTAAATGATTCTCAAACGACTGCAGTCGCACCGAGTCACGTGTGTACATGTAGCAGTCCGACGCTGGCCGAGTCTCAAAGCTGAAACCTGATGGGAACAGCGTGAACAAATCAATAAACAAACACCAACAAACAACATTTTGTCTTGTTCCTCTGAATCGACCGACATCGTCTCTGAAACACGTGTGTGTGTGTGTGTGCGTGTGCGTGTGCGTGTGTGTGTGTGTGTGGGTTGCAGCTATCCTGAAACACATGAATCCTCACACAGACCGGTCCAAACCGGTCTGGTTTTTTTCACCGAGCACGTGTCTGACTAAACGAACCCTCTCAGCGGCTCAGACCTGGGCTCTAGAGGACGTTTTCTGGCTGTGTGCACTTGCAGGAATAAAGAACATTTAAACTTCTTGCTTCCTCATTTCGAACATGTTGACGTGGATGTTTTTCCTCTTACGGAGCACTTTTTTGTGGTTTTTTTTTTTTGACCCTGGAGCGTAGAGCTGCAGCTTAACCCCCTCCTGCCTCACAGAAAACAGGAAGGTCTGGTCAGCGGCAGTGTGGCCCTCCGCTCCTCCTGTGAGCTACAAGCTAGCATCCTGGATCTCTTCTCCTAAAATCTGAAAAACATCAGATATGTCAATAAACATATTTACTTTTCTCTGTTACCAATGCCTAAAACCCAAAACATTTGCAGGTTTTAAAAGCTTCCTGGATGTTTTCCTTGTACGTTTATTCTACGTGAAAACCGGCTGTAACTGAGACACCATCCCTGGAGTCCATTTCAGTATTATTTCTGCTTCACCCTCAGCTCATAAACAAGTTTACCCATCCCCTCTCCGTCCTCACTCACCCCATGCCCTTTCCCCTCATTTCTCCGGCTCCTCCCATCACCTAAATTTTAGTCGACACAGACAATCTTCTTTTCATTCTTCCCATGTTCAACCAAACATCCTGGAGCTCAACACTGATGCCTGGAAACGGAGTAACGTGAAGGTCAGCTGAGGAAAAACACGGTCTCCTTTACACCGTTTCACCACCGTTCACTCCCTGCAGATCACCAGCACACTGTGTTCACATCAGTGAGCAGCTCAGCCGAACTCTGCCTGCACGTGATCAACACACACACACACAGAGAGAGAGAGAGGACCAGACGGTGGGACTAGAATCTACAGATCAGATTTATGGAACCATGTCTAAATAAAGACAAACAGCTGCTAAATACTAAACCACACCTTTTATTCCTGGAAGCAAACGGTTTTCATTAGAGGGCACGTGCTCAGCTTCAAGTCCAAACGTTTCTGACGCTCAGCCAGAGTTCGCTCGCCCTCCAGGGTTGCTAAAGGTTGCTGTGTAGCAAGACTTATTTATGCCTTGTTGTGGAAAAACTAGTCGTCTCCTCATAGATTTCTTCTGCTTTGCTATTTTTGGCAGCCAAATGTTTCGGATCAGCGAGCACATTTCAAAATCAGACAAAGATAACCCGAGCAAATACAAAATGTTGTTTAGAAATACTTCATTTTTATAGAAACAGGAGCTGTTCCAGCCAACCTGGTGTACAAGTAATCGCCCCGAAACCCAAATACAAAGTTCACTTGTTATTTTAATGCATTTGCAGTGGTCTCTGGTATAAATTAATGCCTTGCCAGTGGGCCTCCGTGGGAAAACAAGCTCTGGCGCTCTTAGTCTGATTAGATGGGAGCATAAAAAAGTAGGACTTAGAGTGCTTCTTGCTTTTATTTCCTGATATGCTAATGATTGGCTAATGACAACGTAACTCTTCCACAGCCTCCAATGTTTTATATCCACTAATAACACAAGCCTGAAAGAGTTCTGCCATGTTGCTGATGCTAACGGTTAGCTTCTACTAGCCAAAATGTGCTCTGCTCTTTCTTGGAGGCTTAATAGGGCTTAATCAACAATTCCCTTCCTGTCAGGAACCAAGATGGCCGAGTCCATGAAAGCTAATTTTCAGTGTGACCATGGACGTAGTTTTGACTTTAGAAGTGGGGGGACGCGACCGGCAGGACCAGGGGGGTCTTTACAGTAAGTATACAGCAAATATGTGTAAAACTACAGGCTCTTTTATGCAACGTCAGGTATGCAGAACTGTCAAGTACACAGGTGGCAGGAACGTCCAATGACACGTTAGCAAGTATCAGCAGAGCCAATAGATGAGCTTATGGACAGTTCTAATGGGAAACAGGCTTTAACACAAGTGGTTGTTTTCCACTTAGTCATAGTGCTCAACCAGTGTATTTAATTAAGCATAATGTTGTTTTTGGCTGGTAAAAAGTGCAGAGGACGTAAATTTACCTGGAAAAAAGTTGACTTCCCCCCCCCCCCCCCAACTACATCCATGAGTGTGACATAAATCTGTTCGGTTTTTTTAATCCAAGCGTTTCCTCGTCTATTTTTATCAACGGCTAATGCAGGAAATACACTATTTTCATGTTTAGCTCAAACTCAAACTCAGAGTGATGATTTTATTTGTAAAATAGTGAAAAATATAAAATAAAAAAATGTGTCTCAGTGAACTTGCTCTTTAAGAACCGGTTGTAACTCCCAGAAGATATGTGTGCTTATTAAAGCGGTAATGAATTATCTCCCGGTTTTCTTTACAAAATAGTGATAATTCAGCGAGTGGTCCTAAAGAAGCCCCAGACCATCACACTACCACCACCATGTCTGAGCGTAGCTATGATGCTTTAGTGTTAGCTTTACTGCAGATGGAATGGGACACACACCTTCCAAATGGTTCCACGTTTGTTGCATCAGAACACAAAAACACTTTCCCAAAAGCTGCTGCTTAGCAAGAGTCCGAATCGTCTTTGTTGTTGCTTTTGGTCCTCAGAGGTTTTGACCTTGGAACTCTCCCATGGAGGCCATTTTGAACTCCACTAAGAACAACATCCGTGTATAAAAGTGACATGTATGTGATAACAACAGTCTCGTGACCCTACTAATCCCAGCAAAAGATCATTTGATTGTTAAGTTGATTTGAAGAAACAGAACAGGCGCCCACATGCAGAGATCCAGGCACGTGAAGCAGAGCGGTGGAGCTTGTTCCTGCAATCATCCGCAGCAGCAGGAAGGATGTTTACCTCTTTAGGGAGTAAAAAGATCCAGAGGCGACACATTAAATGAGCTGGATAAATAATAAAAACAGTAAAGATGTTTACGAGTCAGAGGTAGTTTCATCATCTAAAATACTTCCATTTAACTCATTAGACAACAACCCGCAATCCCGTCGGTCTGTTTCAGAATCAGAATCAGAAGGTTTTGTTGCCATAGGTGTGCCAAGTCACAACATTAGGAAATTGCTGCAGTATTTTGGTGCAGAAGGTAAGATAGAAAAAAATTAATTGAGAGATAAGCAAATATAAGAACTAATAAAACACTCATGATAAAATTATTCATGTAAAAAGTGGCAAGAATTAGAGAAGCAGCTATCTACCCCGTGTAGGTACTTATCCGAGTGTTTGCTGAATGTTTCAAGCACAGCATCGGGTCACGTGACTGGGACCAATCGACTTGAGTGGGCTGCCCTAGGATTTTCATTCAAAAGTCCAACTGCAGAGGGGAAGAAACAGTTTTTGTGGCGAGAGGTTCTGGTCCGAATGGATCTGAGCCTTCTGCCAGATGGGAGCGAGTCGAAGAGACTGTCCAGGGTGACACGAGTCAGCTATTATCCGACCTGCACGCCTCAGTGTCCTAGAGGTGTACAGGTCCTGTATGGAGGGGAGTTTGCAGCTTACTGCAACTTACAAAACTTGCAAGTCGGTTATTTTCCCAAATGTTAAAACTTTAGATTAAAAATATGACTTCACAGGAAAATTATTAATGCAAAAAAAGTTACTATTAGGTCCATGCAACCCTGGTTCTGTAGAGGATCCAAGCAAAGTTGCTGCTTTTTGTGAAAAGTCTGTTTTTACTGTAACTCAGTGAAGGTCAACAACAGCTGGGAATTTCTTCAAAGCACAGGCAGCACCAGGAAGGCGTTGTTTTTAGCTCAAATCACAGCTATTCCCAGGAATTTAGCACTCTTTCTGTTGCCTGCAAAAAGTCAACTTCAGACAAAGTATTTAAGAACAACATGCTCTTTAATGCCTTACATAGAAGAACGCACTGTTTCTTTTTTATTTTCTGGAAATCAAAAATAACTGCAATGGACTGGCTCTCTGTCCAGGGTGTACCCCGCCTGAATGCCCATTGACCGCTGGAGATAGGCACCAGCCCCCCCGCGACCCTGCGTGGACACAGCGGGTTCAGACAATGGATGGATGGATGGAAATCAAAAATAAGGTCAGAACAGGAAAAAATACATGTTCTCATGAGTTTGTGAGCATCACATTATTCTACGAAAGGTTATTATCTGTTATGCAAATACAGAGAAAGTAAATTGAGAGAGATATAATGTGATCACAAATAAATTAAATCAATGAAAGAAAGAGTGAAAATCTCTACAGTTCAAAGGTTTAAAGGTCTTTTGTGTTCTAGAACAATCACTAAGCACATTAGCTGTTTGTATTCCAGTCAAAACACGTCTAATCAAAGCGGTTTCACGTTTAGTTAAACATCGTCCTGGTAGACAAGCATACTGTGTTGTTTTGCTATGCTGCAATGGTGAATCAGAGAATTGTACATTTTGTACTCGACCTAAACACTTCCAAACTGAAAACGGCGTCAGGATAAAAAAATAAAATTCCGTAGGTTTTAGCAACTCGAGTACATGAATCCACCAAAAAGGAGGGTTTGAGATTTAAATTAGAACAATTCTTCATGTTTGTTCTTTTATTTTTCTAGGAAGATATCAAAAAGGACGCATCTGATTGGCCAGTTCCTGTTGTGGGTGGGGTTTATGCGTAGCTACAAATACACTGCTCTCCTCTATCACGGTACACACCCAGAGCCAAAACGATTCAAACACGTACAGTAAAACACAGACGGATCCTACACGGACTTCTACAGGTAATGTATACATTATTACGATCGTATTATTAGCTAGTAGCTTAGGTAAATGGGTTGAATGGGGAAAACGGAGTGTCATTTGGCACGTGCGCTTGCGCCTTACGCAGTTACTGCTGCCGGTTTTAACAAAACACTGGCAGACTGGTGTCACTTGTTTAGCACACGATATTTTCTTGTCTTTAACTGTGATGTATAACAAGAACAGTCGTTTTCTAATAATTATTTCCTCATTTACACGATGATTAACGAGCGTGTCAAAACGCCGGCTCACTTCCGGTATGACAAATTAAAACAACCTAACTTTCTTTTTACAAATTTCAGTGCGAATTTTCTTTAGTTTAAATACAGATTCTGTTTCATATTAATATTGAATGAAATTATTAACAAAATATCTTAAATTTAAAACTGTGTTAATGGTTTTTAAAATATTCGAACTGTTATTGTGAAGGTCTTGCGGCGTTTCCGCCGGCTGTGTAAGCCGGTAGAGACGTTTCATCATCTGCTAAACCCGCTCAACGGGAACACCTTGTGGACTGATTATCGCTTTCCATGCTGTCTCAGCTTTAACCAGCTCCGTATAAACTCTAACAATAACGTGTAAACGGCAGTTATGTGTTTTATTTCACAATTTAGCTCATCAGTCGTTAACGAGGTCAAATACGGTCTGTTGCTTGCAGCAACGCCTGTCTAGCCTCTGTTCTAGGATCAAACCACCAGATAATCCGGATGAAAATTATGTAGACACCTGTAGCTTTTTAATCCACCTTTCTGCCAGGTATGTTCTCACCCAGTAACAAAACCATATTCTCAGTGTCCCTCCTTTGTCCCCCAGATCAGATTAAATCATGAGTAAGGACACAGAGATCGACATGGAGGAGGTGAAGCTCAATGAGGTGGACCCTGAGAAGCAGCCCATGACCGGAGACGGTCCACCGGTGAGTGAGAAGAACGGCAGCGTGAAGCTGAAGGTCCCTGAGGATGAGGTCACATTCACCGGCCTATCCAAGGATGAGCTGATGAAGGTCGCGGGCACTCCAGGGTAACCGCTCACAACCATCACACAACCAAAGTGTGTTTGTGTGTGTGTGTGTGCCCATCTAAACACTTCCCGTTGTTGGTGCAGGTGGGTGCGAACCCGCTGGGTGCTGCTGGTCCTGTTCTGGTTGGGCTGGGTCGGCATGCTGGCTGGAGCGATTGTAATCATTGTGCAGGCCCCTCGCTGCAAACCCATCCCGGAGATGAACTGGTGGAACGAAGGACCTCTGTATCAGATCCCTGACCTTGATGCCTTTTCTGAAGGAATGGAAGGTAAAGTGCGTTTGGTTTTAGAGTAAACGACCCAGTCTTCTGTTTTTGTGTCAGGATTCAGAGGAAGTGTGGGCTGATTCATTCGAGGGGAGTCTTGTGACTGTGTGTGGAGTTGCCTCCGCTCAGTATCGCCTGTATCAGCCAGCTTGATACTAAACTGCTGACTTGGCTGGCACTGAATGACTTAACGGCCAAAGGGACACGAAAGAAGAGCGAGTCGTCTCTTTAGACCTCCTAATCAGATCCGAGTTGAAGTTGAGCAACCTTGTACTTTAGTACGCGTGCTTCCTTAACACCTTATTACTTTATAATACAGGTGTATTATCTTTAATGAGGGGACGGTAGGAAGGACGGAATGTTCTGAGCTCGGAGTGAATTAAGGGGGAACGCTTGTTCCCAGCAGGCTTTGGGAAGGACTCCAAAACCCACACGTGACCTGATTGTTCCGGCATAAAAAGGACCTCCTTGTGCTCCAGTGGCCAGCAGAGGGTGTGGATGCTCGTTCACATCACACACTCCTGCTCTAAGTCAATACTGGTCTCTAAAACAAAGAAAGCTGCTCCGTTCACCCCTAATGTCCACTCGTAGCCTTTTAGACCCTGCTGCTTCTCACACGTCAGCTCTAGGTCTCATTGTTGTTTGTTTGTTTGTTGTTTTGCCCGATGTGAAATTCTTACTGGCGTGGAACATCCATCGACGTGTTATTTGATTTGTCCTGCATTAGGCCTGGAAGCTAAGTTGGACCACCTGACCCAGATGAAGGTTAAAGGGCTGGTTCTGGGTCCGTTCCACACCGTCCAGGCTGATGAGCCCAACACGCTGGAGCTGACACAGATCAACCCCACCCAGGGGACGGAGAAAGCCTTGGTGTCTGTGCTGGCCAAGGCCCACAAGAAGGGTGGGTTGTTTTCCTTTAAAGGCCCAGCTTTGGTGAAATTCTACCCCCCCCCCCCCCAGACGTTTACTGTTGGTTTATTCTGTTAAAGGTATTTCTGTGGTGCTTGACCTGACGCCCAACTACCGGGGATCCGCCCCCTGGTTCACCGACAATAACAACGATATCGTGGACAAAGTCAAGGTGAGACACCGTTGTGAGTAGCGATGGGTACCGAATTCGTTACTTTTTAAGGTATCGACCGAATTCCACAGTACCGACTGAGCACCGATTCACGTCATTTGAAACGGTGCCTCGTTTCGGTACACGTCCTTCATAACGAGAACTTGCCTAGACAGCTGCGCATGCGCAAGAGCGTTATGTCGTCGGTCGCTGCGAGCCAGTTGTAAACAGAGCAGCATGGTAGAAAGAACACACGCTAACGCTTGGGTCCACTTCACTAAATGTGATGGGTAACTGGGTGATGATGAAACCAGCGACAACGATCTAAGTGAGACATCCTCATGTTAATCTGCTCCGGTAGGTAAATAAAATGTTTAAGATAACGTTAGCTTGATATGTTAGCTTCCGTTCCGCTAATGGTGCGTTCGCTTTCTCCTCGGAACTCCGAATTTCCGACTAGAAGAACATGAACGCGCTCTAAAGTTTGGCTTCACTTTACTAAATGCGACGGGTGATTGGGTGAAGATGAAACCAGCGACAACGATCTAAGTGTGAGGCATCATCGTTTTAATCTGCTCCAGCAGCTAAATAAACAGTTTAAGATAACGTTAGCTTGATATGTTAGCTTCCATTGCCACCATTGTTATCAGCTAATGGTGCGTTCGCTTTCTCCTCGGAAATTCTAACTTCCCAGTAGGAAAAATCAAATGAAAAAGGACGGCAAAAGGAATGAAGATACACAGTAAATTTAGTTCACAGTAAAGATGTTTGCTTCAGTTTAATTATCAGCTTATAAAACTACAAGGACGATGTTAAAATACAAACTTGTATGTTATTTATCGTGATATTTATCAAATATGGTTATATATTGAGAAAAATATAATTATAAAAGAGAATTAAAATATTAAACAATCAAAAGTATCTAAAATTGGTACCGTTAAGTACCGGTATCGATTCCTAGGTACCGGGAATTAGTACCGGATCGAATCAAATGTCAAAGGTACCCATCCCTAGGTGTGATGGATAACTGGTATAACCTAGTGGAGCTGCTGTGGCTGAAATGCTCGTATCCTCTTCAGGCTGCAGCGGAGTACTGGATGAATTTGGGCGTCGATGGCATCAAGGTGTCAGGTTTCTCTCTCGCCTCAAACTTCACCGACTGGCCCAAACTGCAGGCCGCCGTCCAAGGGAACCGCACCGAGGACACGAAGAAAAGGTGAGCGCCTCTTCCTCCTCTTAGCCGCGTGAGCAGTCGGTGCAGAAAATCCGGTTTGTGTCGTTTAGAAGAATGTTTGGAGGCTGAGGCCAGCACGCTGTTGGAAGTTTGGGTTGGCTCGTTTTTAGGCAGCTCGGTCTGAGAATCGCTGGAATAACAGCTGACCGGGATCAAAGGCATTCCACTGGCTGAGGTTAAACGGTTGGTCAGCCAGAAAAAACAACAGGCCAGTCATGGTTTTCCACCGTCAGGGTGCTGCGACACCTAGTGGAGAAGCGTTTAAAAGTTTCTCTCTCTCTTTGTAAATAACCAACGGAGCATTTCCTTGTCTCAGAGCGCTGATGGGTGTGGTCCAAGGTCTTTCAGCCACACAGGTGTCTCAGCTGGTCAACTCCACTGGTGCGGACCTCATCCTTCCTGACCTCCTCACCAGCACCGGCGACAGTAAGTTTTCTGTTGGTCAACGCCCTTTTCGTCTTGAACGTGAATTCTGACTCGCTTCCTGCGGTCGTCCAGATGTGCAGCGCATCAGAGACGTGGACGCTCTTCACTCCCAGCAGAGAAGTGTGGCGTGGGGCGTCGGTGCCAGCAAACTGGAGCGTCTGTCTAAACTGGCGACGTCTCCGAGCCTGATCCGTCTGTACCAGCTGCTGCTGTTCACGTTACCCGGAACGCCGGTGTTCACCTACGGAGATGAAATCGGCCTTCAGGCGGGAGATGTAAGCCAGGAACATTTAACAGTCGTGCAGCTAGTCCACCATATGACCTTCATTTGTCCTCCAGGGCTCAGAAAGTCCTAAAATGATTTGGGACTTGGATAAAGAACCCTCCAAAGAAGCTCCCGTCGACGAAGCAGCAGAGGTAAGACTAGATTAGACGACCACTGATCTGCTCTCAGGTATCCGCAGCATGTTAAAGTCTCCTCCCCTCACGTGAACAGGCCAATCGGACGGAGCACATAGCTGTAAGGACGTGGTTTAAATCCCTCAGTGACCTCCGAGGCAAAGAGCGTTCCCTTCTCCACGGAGACTACTACCCTCTCTCCTCCTCCGCCTCATCCCTCGCGTTCCTCCGTGTCTGGGACCAGAGTGAAAGATACATCACAGCCTTTAATTTGGGAACGCAGCCCTTAGAACTAAAGCTTAGCCTGTCTTCAGGTGAGTCACGGCTCTGCGCTAACACCTGGCTAACCTGCTGTAGCCATCTTCTTTTTATTAATCCGGCTGATTTTGTGTCTGCAGATGAAGTGAAGCTACCGGACGTAGCTAAAGTGAAACTGACCACTGATAAAGAGTTGGAGGAAGACTCTTTAGTGAGCCTGGCCTCGCTCACATTAGGACCAGAGCAGGCGGTGCTCCTGCAGTTTCCTTATTCGGGCTGAAGATGGCGCCAGATGAAGGAACGGGCCCCGCAGCTCAGATCAGTTGTCATGAAAAAGCTCAGTAGCAGTGTCGATCCATAGGAACAAGGCCACATTTTATTTTTTTACGGCGCTGTAACTGTGTTGGGAAAGCAGGAGGGGAAAACTGTTCAGAAACCTTTTAAAGTGTGACGTGTTTTCCTGTTTTTAAGGTGGCGTTGTCCGACTCGCTGTTCAGACGTGTGACACATTCCTCTGTTCGTAGGGCATTCCTCTAGCAGCTTTCATTATTGTTATTTAAAAGTTTCCATGGACGGGTTTCCTCCCACAAATGTACGTTTTACTCTGGGCTCGAGGAGAACAGCGCTGAACACCAATAAACTGGTCTGGACTGACTTCTGTGAGCTCTCTCTCTTTTTAAACAAAGTTACAAGCGTTGTGTTTGTGTCTGGGCTGGAGATGATCTCAGATGAGATGTTTACTGTTGTTTCGGTGCGTACGGGTGTGTGAAAGTATGTCACAGATGTTGAGAGGAAACGCTGATCTGTGCTATCACCACCCAGTGGTTTCAGAGGCACACCAGGCTACATAAAGAGTAGCTTTTCTGTTATAGCCCATTTATAAATGCTTGTCGAGTTCATAACTTTAATTTTTGGGTTTAACGTGTTCGTAAGAAGTAGACTTTTAAACGTGTTTAAAGGAGAATTAAGCAGGTCTCATTTTAAAGTGTTTCCAAGCCAAATTCACCTGATTGTATCTGAAATAACAAAAGCTGTCGGTGGCTGAAGCTCAAAGCCTGTAGAGAGGTCGAGTGCCTTCATTAACTTCATTTTTCTAGACAACTATTGGTCGGTTAGTTACTTTTGTGAATGAATTAACTTCAGAATGTAAGTAAATGTTTAAGTTGTGCATTAAAAGGACTAAAGTTAGCTTTAGCTTTCAGTTAACCACCAAAAAGCGCGAGAAGCTCGGTTACTGAACGTCTTCGATGACGACTGATTTCCTCCCGTCGACCAGAAATCACACTTGTGTTCAAAAATAGATGCTTTATACGGCGGACCCCGATGCACTTTAATTCACATTTGAGCTATTTAAAACTAAAATTAGGTCCTGCATGTGAGCAAAAAGCCTCTTCACAGCGACGACACTTTCACTCCCCGTGAAGTCGATGTAATAACCTCGGTCGAGAACAGAGTTTACGATTTTTAAGGTCAAAAATTGATTTCATAAATTGGAAATGCATTTGATTTATAGTAATGTTTTCAGGAATGTTTGATTTGGAATTTAAAACTCAGAAATGAAAACTGAGGCTGAACTAACGATGGTGGCACAGGAGTTAAGTGCTCGCCCCGTAATCGGAAGGTTGCAGGTTCGAGCCCCGCTCAGTCTGTCGCTGTTGTTGTGTCCTTGGGCAAGACACTTAACCCCCTTGCCTGTTGGTGGTGGTCGGAGAGACCGGTGGCGCCAGTGCTCGGCAGCCTCGCCTCTGTCAGTGCGCTCCAGGGCAGCTGTGGCTACATCGTAGCTCATCCCCACCAGTGTGTGAATGTGTGTGTGAATGGGTGAATGACTGATTGTGTTGTAAAGCGCTTTGGGGGCTCCAGGACTCTAGAAGGCGCTATATCAAATACAGGCCATTTACCATTTAATCCAACTTAAACAGGTGAAACCCAAAAAATGAGGATATGGTGCAAAAGTCTGTTTATGTCGAATCACTTTCCCTCTGTATTTTTGAATTGAATTGAATGCCAGTGACCCAGCTCAGACTGAGAGACCATCTAAAGGCTCAGGAACCCTCTCCAGGTGTTCTGGATCCATTAGCTGATTAAAGCGTGACACTTAGAATCTAGAATATTGGGTTTCCATCAGCTGTAAGCCATAATCATCACAATTATAATGAATAACGGCTGAAATGTCTGGATTTATATGGAATGAGTGTCTCGTAGCAGTTCACCTTTTAAGTTTTACACAATTCTCTCATTTCTCCAGTTTCACCTTGACCAGAGTACAACAGGGATTGACCATTCTAGTGTATGGCATGGCATTAAGTACAAAAGCACAACTTTCATTTATTTATTTATTAGAACTACACGTGTTATCTGGAATTCCTCTAGAAACACCCCATAGAACCACTAGAGGGCATGAAAATGCAAAATAACAACTTTAATTCTACTGACTAAAATTTGGACAACAGGAGGTGTTTAGTGACTTTCAGTCGTTATCTTTGAACTAGAACTAGTTTGGTGAGAATTTAATCAAATAACTGTATTAATTTAAAATTCCAAAAATTTAAAATGGTGGAGTAAATCCGTGGAGGTTACTCAAAGTCAAACGAACAGCAGCAGAAACCCTTCCAGTGTTGGGAATAAATCAAAAATAACTCACAATAATTAGCCCTTAAGTTTGTTCCAGTTAAACAAACGGACGCAAAACTCAAACCACAACTGTGACTAGATCAGGGGCGTGTCCAGGGAGTGGCCTGGGGTGGCACATGCCACCCTTGGAATCTGATTGGCCACCCCAGGTGCCACCACACTAATTTACCTTTAAATAGGCTTTTCATTGTCCACAAAAGGCTTGGGCGTAAAACAAAAAAAGCACAACCATTGGTGCCACCCATGCACAAAATTGTGCCTCACCTGGGCCACCCCATTTTAAAAGATCTGGACACGCCGCTGGACTAGATAGCAAATTAGCTGCAATTACACTTTAAATATCAGGTTTGAAATGTTTCAAAGAGCAACGTAAAAATAGAAAATCTGAATGCGTAAACCACTGAGGTTGCACGGGTACTGAAGCACCTGTGGCTTTTCTGGCTCATCTGAACTCATCCCAGTGTGTTTTATTTTCTTTCTTATGTCGTGTGTGTGTGTGTGTGTGTGTGTGTGTGTGTGTGTGTGTGTGTGTGTGTATTGTTGTTAAAATGCTTTTACAGTGCTGGGGATGGGAGGGAATGTGGGTATGTGGGGTCATTTTAATTTGTAAAGCACTTTAAGTTGCATTTCCTGTATGAATTGTGCTATATAAATAAAGTTTACGTAACGCTTCATTTTACAGCCCCCTAATTACTAAGTACTTACATGGTAATTACATAGCAAGTTAAAGTGTTTTATTGTGTAATTAAAGTGTATAATTGTAACAAAGTGTCAGTATTGTGTAAAGCAGTATGTATTGGGAATCATTAGTAAAAAATAAAATATAGAATTGAACCCGAGTTACATGGTAATAACTGTTTAAGAACTCAGAAACAATAACTTACTATGTAATTACCATGTAAGTACTTAGTAATTAGGGGACTGTAAAAGGAAGCGTTACCAAATTTTATGATTATTTTATTAGTGGTAGTTAGCCTGTGCAGATGCATACTGATGTTTTATTGGTAGTTAGTGATAAAGATGAAATATTACCTTAGTTCTCATAATTTAATCAGAATCAGAAAAACTTTATTTATCCCCGAGGGAGAATTAAAAAAAATAACAGCAGAGCAGCATGATGTTGGACATACGAACATTGATAAATAGGCAATAAGGAAGTAATAAAGCAGCAAGAAGATGGATAAAACAGAAAAATATGCAAAAAACACTGAGATGGATAAAACACTTTACACAATTAATGATAATTATTCAGACGTAATCCTTGCAATGAGACTTCCTATGAATAAGTTTTTAATGCAAGTTCATCATTTTGAGCTGTTTGTGCCGTTATGATATAAAGTTAAAACACCCTTTTTAATATTTGTGATTTGCAAAGACTTGGGCAAATTGTCATGAGTTGAAATCACAGTATTAATTTCTATCACGCTATAACACACCAGATATCAAGTATAAATAGCATACGCTAATGTTTAAGTGAAAGGTCAAGCTACCATCTGCCTTTCTTGAGTTTTGGAGACGTTTTTCTGTGCGCGAATGTTTTTCCTCGTAGAAAATTGTTCCATTTGTTCTTTGGCGGGGAAGCTCACGTCGCTGCTGCAGCAGCGTTTGTAAAAGGGTCCTTGTGAAGAAACACTGAACAACACAAACACACGGTGAATAAATAACTGTCTACGGCTGATGAAAACTGTACGAACCTACAGAAAAAGAGTGTGTGTGCTAGAAAACTACTAAACAGAGAAAGCTCAGATGTTGTTTTCTACCATTAAAATCATGGATATTGATGTTCCTCTAATATTTAGATTTAAAGACCACATTTACTCTTCATGATCATTCCTGATCGTGTCATGATGGTGAGGTTGAGACGTTCCTTTGATGTGACTAACTACTTGTATTTATCGCAGTAATTTATTGCCAGAGAACCCGCACGATTCTCCTAAAAAGGCAGGTCCAAACCTACACATTTGATAAAAATGTCAAACAGTTCCTCTGACAGGTGAGATTAACTCAGCTCAGTTTCGGGGTCTGAAACAATTCAGTGCCGCTGTTTTACTGTGGCTTCACAGGGGAGGTTTGAAGTTCACAATACCGGGAATCAGAGCCTGTCTCGCCACCTCTGAGCTCACCCCACGCCGCTACGAAACCAAACCACCGCGGTGCACACTCATGACTGGCTCTCAGTCTGAGTCTGACACTGTGGTACATTGACATGAAGACACATGACCTTTCATCAGCGTTCATGGAGCACAGCAGATACAGAAAAAAGCCACTATGGGTAAATTCATTGTTTCATCCCAGTGTTCTAATGTACCAATACAGTTTATGCTTGATTAGTCATGAGCAGATGAGAGAGTTAGGAAGTATAATCACCGCCAAAAGGCAGGTGATTCTTTTGGCTGCATTAACAAACGCCACTGGGTGGGCTTTAAACAAACTCTCAGAAAGTAGTCAGTGACCAACAGCTGATTAACTGTTGCAGCCAACCTGATTCAAGATGGCCACCACAGCCAGTCACGCTACCAAATACAAACATAACTGGTCTGGGTTCGAGACCCACCATCACCTCTTAAAGCTGCAACGGCAAATTTGGAAGACAAATTAGCTTAACACTACTTTTTCATGTCTCCCAACAACGTAGGAGCGTAGTATAGCTTTAAATATATTGTGGAGATTAAAAAACAAATAATTAATAAAGCAGTTGTCTCCACCAATAACACATTTTGGACCAAAAGCAACTTTTGAACCATCTTGTTGGGAGGTTCCCGACTCTGTAATGTCAGAGAATAAAAAACAGCTGGCTGCTACTACTTTAGGACAAACTACCAGATTAGCACTCTCTCATTTCCTCCAGCATCGCAGGTTTCCAGTCCCGGCAGAAGAGTCTCCAGGAAGATACCCGAGGGAAGGGGTGAGTGTTTTTTGCGTTCAAAATTTAGCTTTTTAGCAATTTTTAAACCCCACTCAAGTGTATGGTTATTGTCTCCAGCAATTCTGAAAACAAACTGACGCCCTTGCCAGTCACTTACATTGAGATTTATCAGCTTGTAAAAGTTCGTAATTCATGGCTACACAGCAGAAATTAGCACGTCGCATATGTGACGTCACCTCATAATCTCCTCTCCCCTAGCGTAGCTGCTACTTACCAAATAGCCAGATTTATGGTGGTTCTTTCCTCCTGTGGGAAGTTTGCTTAACTTACAGCTATTTTCCCTCCGTTTTCTCCGTGTCTGGTTCGATGACGTCACTTTTGTGAAGCACATTTTTAGTCCTGGACTTATTTTCACACTAAACCTAAGACAGTGTTTCCCCCTGTTCAAAAATAAGCACGTTCTTGGTATCAAAATGTGTCTTTAAAATTCACAGACTTCATACGAAACCCATGGCACGTAACAAGCGGAGTTAGAAAATAACGTTTTTAGCCCAGCTGACTTGCATTCATGTTTTCGTTCTGGGATCCTGTTTCCCCCAGCGAGAGCAGCCATCTACGGCGCTCATCTACTGTACAGTCACAGGTGGGAGGGAGATCTTGGGAGAAGCGCAGAGCACATCGACTCCTGCAGGTTGATGACCTCGCCAGGCTGAAGTCCACCAATCCGACGGCGGGGGGCGGGGGGTAGGTCAGGTTTTCACAGCATCTGCCCGCATTTCTTCGTGGGGTGTTTGTTGCCGCTCAAGGCTGCCAGGAAGTCAGATTCGGATAACAAGAGTTTGTTTGGGTCAGGCTGAGATAATTTTCCTCTCTGCCTTCAGTCTTTAAACTGTTCATTTCCAGTCCTTCAGTGAAGCTAATTTAGTGTTTTTAAACCTGTCCATACGTCCGGTGACTCTCTCTGAGATGACATCTATTTTGCGCACTAATACCGGTATCGCAGCTAGAACATTGTCCAGCTTACGATTCACCTCGAGTAACGTCCCAGTCTGAGAAGTCTCCACACGGACGGTGCTTTCCGTGGGTGCGGGTCGCTCTCCAATCGCTCCCGTCTTCCCAAATTTCCAGAAAACCAGATATCCTCCCACTCCAGTCAGGAGAAATCCAGTGATCATCAGAACAAATATCCACTCGTCTTCGATGTCCGCAGTGGACAGCTGGGAGAGGCATTTGATCTTCCATTCCCTCCAGGAATCCAGCATATATCCCACCGGGTGTGTCCCCTGTGGACATGTGGGAGCCCCCTGCTCCGTTCTCATTATTGAAAAAATCTTATCAATCGCGATGAATGACCAGTTTATCAAATCCATGGTTAGTAAAAATAGAGTTTTTCAGAAGAAATGCAGAGAAGCGCTCTGTGGGCAGACAGGACAAAGAGCCTTGAGGGGAAAAAATAAGGGAGCGAAAAGAGAAGCGTCTGTACTCCGCGAGTGCCAGGAAGAAAAAGAAATGAGATTTCAAGATTTAAATTAACTTTTTGAATAAAAAAAATTCTGTCAGTCCAATTATCAGTTTCCTGTTCAATTATTTTATTGATTCCCTTCAGTTCCTGCTTGTCTTGGTACGATGACAGATATTTCATTTCTACATCTTAAATTTGCTGTTTGTTATTTTGACTAACAACTACTTTATATTAGCATTTCAGCTAACATGTGCAAGCTAACCAAGCTAGTTGTAGATTTAGCGTCAACGGTTTGTGAGCAGATTTAAGGGCCGTTTTAGCTTGTTACATTACCCCAAACAGATAAAAAGAGATGTTTAGACAAAATTCCTCTGCGTGAAACATTTAAAATGTGGATTAGAAAGAAACTTTAGGCCATCGCTGTTTATACTTTTTGATACAAGAACCTAAATCATCAAGTTAAAAGCCCTCGTGGGCCATAAAAAATCCAAATTTTTCACTTTCAAAATGCAAAAATAATTCAATGGTGATTTTTTTGTATTTGTACTGTTCAATGCAGGCCTAACCTGAACCTAATTTAAAAAGTCCACATCAACCACCCGCTGGAAAGATAATTCCATGAATCTAGAAATGCCAGCGAGGGCCGAACAGAATCACTCTAAGGGCCATAAATGGCCCGCGGGCCGTACTTTAAACATACCTGTTTAGACTTTCATAAAGCAGCTAAACTCACACGATCAGGAGCTCTAACACCTACTTTTGTTCCTTTTTCAGGTAAATTGTAAACATGTAAAATAGTAACTCATGATGAGATGGTTAACCACGTTGGGACAGAACCAGATCAGCTGGTTCCTCCTGTTTAGAGGTACTCTTCTCTCTAAACTGACACCATGCCCCCCTCCAGCCCCCCCACCCCCAAGTAAAATTACTTGAGTTGTATTATATAAAGACAAATATAAAAAGAAATAACCCAGTGAGATTAACTGAATTTAAACAACGTTCTACCCTTTCGTTTCTAACATCGAGGCTTTTCAATTTTACACACGTGTGTGTGTGTGTGTGTGTGTGTGTGTGTGTGTGTGTGTGTGTGTGTGTGTGTGTGTGTCTTTGAAAACAAACACTCACACACACCAAAAGAGACCAATCGCAGAAGTCATTGAAGGAAGAGAAGGGTAAAAATCCCACTAAAACTGAAAGTGTGTGTAAAACATCATGCATGTGTGTGTGTGTGTGTGTGTGTGTGTGTGTGTGTGTGTGTGTGTGTGTGTGTGTGTGTGTGTGTGTGTGTGTGTGTGTGTCAGAAACTGTGTCATACTGATGCTAGTGAGAAGACACACACACACACACACACACACAGTGGCATTATGACAAGGTGGATGAAAGGCTGAAAGATCAACTGGCAGATCGACAGGGCGGCTCGGCTCTGGTGAAACTACATCTTGCTGTTGTTCACTGTCCCACTCTCCTCCCCTTTTCGCTCTCACACACACACACACACACACACACACTCAGACACACACACACACACACACACACACACACACACACACACACACACACACACACACACACACGTCTACCTGGCAGCAGACCACCCACAGTTCTTTGTCACTCACATTTCTCTCCTCGTAATGACAACTTAACAGGTAAGACTGCGTTTCATGTTTGTTTCAGACAACAAGGGAAGACTATCAGCAGCATTATCAGCACACACACACACACACACACACACACAGCTAATATACACCTGTCCTCAGTTTCCTTTAGCCAATGGGGTATTTCTATGAAATCAGGCGGATTTAAATGGGCAGAGCTCACTTCAGCTCCTCTAACTCTCGTGTAGTGAGCGTTGAGGTGATGGACAGGGGAAAATGAGATATTATTTTAGAGACTTATAGAGATTTATTTACATTCCTGAACGGTACAGACCTGTGTTTGTTTGTGACTCTCGTAAATGCTTCCAACAGGTATGTCTGAGGGGAACCGTGTTCTGGAACGGGAGCGTGTCGCCTAAAAGAATCCTGCTGTGTTGTGACAGACGCCGGGTCCTAGACCTTAGCGTTAGAGTGTTGCCACCCACACCAGCCTTACCCAGAGAGGCTCAAAACCACAAGCTTTACTTTGTTCATGAGCAGAGTTGAGATGTTCCGATGTGATAGAGGGTTCTGTAGAACACTCAGCTCGTATTCCTGCCTGGTTCTGCTAGCATCACAGGTTCTGGGTGCATGCAGGTCTGAGATGTTGGTGTTTGGGATAATCACCGATAAGGTGGGCACATCTGCTGTTGCTGTTTTCTGACTTCCTCCGTGATCGTGACCTTCTTTGACATCTGCAGAGGGAATCAGGGCCGACACCTGCTTTGAGTTTTTTTAAGTTCGGAAGCAGAAGTTTGGAGTCTGCGCCGACGCAGGATTGGATAAAAACGTTCTAATCAACATTTTCATTGGTCAGAATTAAAGGCAACACAATGAGTCAGTCGCTCGTCTTTAAAGGGATTCATGAGTGTGGAACTGGACTTGAGTTGGTTTAAAATGTTCATTTAACTCATAAAAAGCAACATTCTCCCATTCTCAAGGGGAAAATATCCCTCAAGCAATTCGTGAGTAACCAAACTCTGACTCCAGGTGCAGCACAGGTGCTTTAATGGGTGTTGTCTAATTGGCGCCGTCTTTCCTCACTGAATCAAAACCATCGTGTTGTTTTCAGAATATCGTTAAAAATCGGTCTGAATAAAATTCAATGATCAGAGTTAGCATACGTTAGCGGGGCTTTGCTGCAGCATGCATCACAGTACCGCTGTGCAGGCATGAGTACTCTAACATCTCATATTTATTTGATTTTGAACCTGTTTCCACCGTGTTTCATGAGTTCTTGGTAAAGCAACCTCACATGTCATGTGATGTTTTGCCGGTGGTGGTTTTTAGCTCTGGCACTCGCTGCGTTGCCATGAAGCATCCGGAAAGCCGTTGCACCGTGTCTCCCTCGTCAGTCACGGAAACCTGTAGTTCCCTGGTTTGTGCTGCGGTGACCTCCCTCAAAATCCTCGCCTCATGATTTCTCGCTCAAGGCAGGTTGGAGTTGCATTTGCAGTCTAACCACCATCTTTCTTCTCATCTGGGTCTCCTTTGTAACATTTCTCAGGAACCAACTATCCTAAATAACGTCTGAGATGATCTCATCGGGTGGAAAGTAAAACACAACGATTCTTCTCACCGATGCAAAATTCTAATCTGTTTTTTTTATTAAATCATACAAATATTCAAATGCAAACACCCACTTGGCTGCAGCCAATTAGACAAGAAACAAACATTATGCTAGCTTAAGTCTTACAGCCAGGCTTCAGTTGTTATCATGGTCAATAACGGCTCTTAAAACTGAATTTATAGAAAAATAAAAAGAGGATTTTGTAAAATTATATTCAGTTCTTTTATCATTTAAATTACTTTACATAAAACTGTTTCATTTGTTCTCTAGTTTCCATTTTTTTATGTGCAACAATAGGTTTACATTGTAGGCAGACTGAATCAGCTGCGTTTACTGATCAGAAAAATACAATTTAACTAACATTTCATCATTATATTCATTTTTATCTCTATATTTCTGATAATTAAGCACACGAAACATTTAATACAGTAACAGATTTTATTTTCTGATAAACAATTAAAATTAACTGTATTTTATTGCGTATTTTCAGTGAGGTAAATTTATTCTAACCTTTAGTCTGACTCTGCAGGTCACTGATCTGGGATCAGACTAAGGTCTGTTCTTAGGCATTGAGTCATTAATGAAGAGGTGGCCCTTTATTACTATCACGAAACATATATAACTGGTGTTATGTGTAAATAAAAATACCTTATTATTGTCCTTTTAGTTGATCATTCTGTGCAGGTGTGTGTAAAACTGTTTAGCATTGATTTGTAAAAAGATCTTTGTTATAAAATTCTTCACAGTGAGTGATTCACCATAGACTAATTTCAGATTTCTTATTTTAGGTGCAAACTTGTAAAGAATAATATAAAAAATTGCCTCGTCTGCAGGGGAAAAAAACAACAAATTGAGAAAACTCAAAACGAGAATGTTTATGCTTTTAAGCATATTAATTTCTATTTCAGCTGACCTCTTTGACCCTCATTCAGATATGCTGGAAGACTGTTGGTCTCCATCAAGTCTGTGTTTCAACATCTTTCTAAATGACCTCTCAAAGCTCTAATACAAACTCGTGAACTGTCTAGCTTTTCGATATTAGTGATCACATGTTAGCCTGAAATTACTTTTAGAGACAAGCGTATTTAAAAACCGAAGGCACGTCACGTTGAACTCTTTCTGAGTCCTGGTCTCGTCCTCTCCTGCAGCAGAAATTAGTTTTTAACTCTGAAAGAGGCTTTGAGTCTGCAACTTTGCTAAGGGGGAGAGCTAGCACTAATGGGTGTCAGCTAGCGCTAAAGGGTGTCAGCTAGTGCTAATGGGTGTCAGCTAGCACTAAAGGAGGAGAGCTAGCGCTACTAATGGGGGAGAGCTAGTATTAATGGGTGTCAGCTAGCACTAAAGGGGGAGAGCTAGCACTAATGGGTGTCAGCTAGCGCTAAAGGGTGTCAGCTAGCGCTAAAGGGTGTCAGCTAGCACTAAAGGGGGAGAGCTAGCGCTACTAATGGGGGAGAGCTAGCGCTAAAGGGTGTCAGCTAGCACTAAAAGGGGAGAGCTAGCGCTACTAATGGGGGAGAGCTAGTACTAATCATAGACTGTACATGTACTAATGGGTGTCAGCTAGCACTAAAGGGGGAGAGCTAGCACTAATGGGTGTCAGCTAGCGCTAAAGGGTGTCAGCTAGCGCTAAAGGGTGTCAGCTAGCACTAAAGGGGGAGAGCTAGCGCTACTAATGGGGGAGAGCTAGTACTAATGGGTGTCAGCTAGCACTAAAGGGGGAGAGCTAGCGCTAATGAAGAGTCTTAAAGTTTAAAGTAATTTATGTGGTTAAAAATATAACGTAATCTTTAGTTATCTTCTATTATTTTGTGCAGAGGACACATAATTTTAATTTAAGAGGCATGACTGAACATGAGTGGAGAATTAGAAGTTGCTTTTCAATTTTTATCTAAAGCTGCAAAAGCAAATTTTAATTATTATTATCATTATTATTAATTTATTATTATTATTATTATTATTATTATTATTATTATTATTATTATTATTATAACTAAAATTTTATATTTATGTGCTGTGCTGAAAAAGCCAAAAATAAACACAGAATATTTGCAGAAATCAGACATGAATGTGCATTTGTGATTAAATACACATTTTATTTGAGTCTATTTGACTTCAGTTACATTTTCTACAGGTTCTCGTATGAGGAGCGGTTGGGTCGCAGTTTTGCTTACTCGTGTTCTTTAGGAGATGCAATCACATTCTTCTACTTCTGCAGAATTTTGATTTATTTCACAAAAACAATCCAGATCACGGCTGAAGGTTAATCAAACATCAGTCAGATCATTTGTTTCATCTCTTATTTTTATCGTCATCCCTTCTGCTCCACGCTTCTCGCCAGTCGTTGGTTAATTTCTGTGATGAAAGAAAGACAAACAGATCCGGAGAGAAAGAGAAAATGTGAGAAAAAAGTCCAGAAGCGTTTCTCTCGTTCCCCCTCTGCTCCCGCAGCTTTTCATGGTGAATTTGAGAGAAAATCAGAGAAGCTTCTCCCACGTACTAACTCCTCCGCGCTCCTCTTCCATCCTCTCACGTACTTTTCATTCACATGTTTTGCATTTGGCTGTTTTTAGGTTTGCCTGCTCATACAAGCATGATTGTAGTCTCAGCAGGTTCAGGTGGATCTACAGGCCGTAAGTCACGATATGCTCAACTTTGCAAAAACTCTCTGAGCTGAGCCTAAACAGTTTGGCGTTAACAACACTTTGAAAAATAACATTTCAAGCATTTTTTAGGGGTAATTTTTGGTGTGTTAAACATCTTTTTGATCGTTTCATCCCACACAAAAAACGTAACAAAACCATCTGAGGAATTTAAGCTGGCGTCAACAAAACAGCAACGACTTTGGTCCCAGAATCTGCTGCGTTTGAGATCTCTGTCTTGTTATTGCATAATATGTGCAGCAAGATTCAGGTGCACTGTTTGAAGTCAAGCTCAAACACATTTAGTTTTAGTCGTGCACAAGAAAGACGACACTAGCAGCACTGGCAGGTTAATATTTATTTCTGCAACAAATCATTAAGTTACCGCTCATCGAAAGTTTAGAAACGGAAGAATAATGAGCAAAATTTTTCTTGTAAGAAATTTCGAATTGATGGAGTTTCCGAGGGGGAGACATTCGGACAGCTCATGTTCAGGGAGACGAGGTTTAAGACGATGTTAAAGGCGAGGAAGGTTGTTTAATATGTCAAACATGTTTAACCTCCTGAGACCAATACTTGTATTTGGTGTGATTTAACCCTCCCGCTGTCCTAATGGGTGTG
This sequence comes from Nothobranchius furzeri, assembly GCF_043380555.1. Classification (NCBI taxonomy): domain Eukaryota; kingdom Metazoa; phylum Chordata; class Actinopteri; order Cyprinodontiformes; family Nothobranchiidae; genus Nothobranchius; species Nothobranchius furzeri. Next base: position 59,512,602 of record NC_091754.1, read on the forward strand.
ACCCCGCGAGGAAAGTCGACCATTGAGCAGGGTTGATGGTTCATCCCTTGGGTCCACGTGACAGGGGTGAGGAGTGAGCACCACCTCACCCCTGCCACATGGACCTCAAGGGATAAACCATCAATCCTGAGGGAGGGTTAAAAGAAAAAACACATCTAGCTATTACAGTTTGGCCGCCTCTCATCAATGGAAGCAAACTTACAAAATTTTAATAAAATAGAAATAAATTTATATAGACATGTTGGCAAATTTCCTTAAGAAAATGAGGGAAAACAAAAAAAATCTATTTTAAAGTCAAGGTCAAGCAACTTTAGATGATATCAAAAGGGTCCACGTGCAAGAGAATGAAATCCCATAGTGCAAGCAGACAATGTCCACATATGTGGACACAGGGCCCTAGGAGGTTAAAGACCGGACCCTTAGATGAGCTGCAGCGCTTTTACCAAATCACGCCAGAGTCTCGTGAAGCTGACTGAAGGAAGGAGGAACAACCGAAGGTGGTTCAGAATCTTCTGTTGGGCCTTTTCCAGTTTGTTAGACCTTCCGTCGCGCTGCTGTCCACGACCTTAGCCCTTTATCCAAACCAACATGGTAAATCAAAATCATTTTTGCATTTTTAAAATTTCATTGGGGTCAATGAGAGTTATAATATAATGTTAATGTAAGAAAATGATGAAATAATGGACTTGTTCTTCAAACTTCTTTACGTTTATTATTTAGTTTTACTTACAGTTAAGATATAAAGACTAAAATGTGCTTTACCAGGTCGATGACCTCCCAAGCCAATTGATGTAATTTTGGACTCATTTTTCACAATGAAACGAAACATAATCTAATTTTATTTCTGTAACAGGAGTCAGACTCGTCTGAATCAGGGATCCGGCCTGCGTCACCCTCAGTGGTATTTGTTTTTAGCCGTTGATCAAACCTTACATTTTCAGTCGGTTTTCTTCCTTTTTTTCTGTTGTGTGTTTGCCAGAAACGTGAGCTACTAAGTAACGAGCGGAGCACCAACATCCTGGCTGACTCTGGTTTAAGTTTAATGGTTAAAAGTTTTATTGACTTTGTTGATAAAATGAAACTTCATCAGACAGAAATGAGCGTTTGCTTTCTGGAGTTTTGCGGAGTGTTTTTCACACTCGTCACACCCTGATTAGTGAATCTGGTTCAGATCACGTTGACGTGTGACGGGAGACAACTGGGTGTTCGGATCTACGTTGATGTCCATATGCTGATGCTGGGGCTGACATGACAGCTACATTATTATTATTATTATTATTATTATTATTATTATTATTATTATTATTATTTGCCCTGCATGGTAGAGGTGAGGGTTTCACACTACTGAGGTGACCTCGGCATCATCACCTGCTTTACCAGAACTGCATAATAAACAATAACATTGCCTCTTAATTAACTAGCTGCCTTCCATGCATCCATGAAGATTCCCAAATAGATAAACGGACACAACAGTGACTTTTCTATCACGACATGTGAAAGTAATTATGAGAAGAAACATAATAAAACAACTGCAGCAGATTTAAAAACGTGTTTCATTTATAAATTTGACTCAGATTTTTTTAGTCATACAAAAGTAAAATATTCAAATTGAACATTTTTATACAGAAGCAGGTAAAAGTCGTGTTGGCAAATCCAGGTTCTGTTCTGTTTATTATGAGTCCCCATCAAACGACTCCGATCATTATTCTAATTATTTAATCATCTGACACACCTGTGCCCGTTAGTGTGCATTTACGACATTATTTATCGTTCCTTTATAGCCACGAGAAAGTGTAAAGCACCAGGCTAAACGGATGGATGGTGGTGTTCTCTTTTAGGGCTTGTTCAGGTGATTTTATTTAATATTTTAAATTCAGCGTATTTAAGTTCTTTGGTGTCTTGTGTCGAAGCAGTGCCTCCTCAACTCCCCCTCAGCTCCACACCTGTCCTTTTCAGTCCGCCATGCCAGCTGTTTGTTTCCATTGATGCATTTGTTTTGTTCCATCTTTTCTGAGGTCCTTTAAAACCCAACATCCCATCAAAGCTGCTAAAATGTCTTCATGTTTCTACTTTTCTATATTTACTTCATTACTACATGATGAGTCATGACTTTCCTGCTCGTACATCAGATGATCTAAGTTGCAAGAACATTGTTTTGAACTCAAGAAAGGAGTTAAAGACCAAAAGAACGCATTAATGACATTAATGTCCTTGGGCAAGACACCTAACCTGCCTTGCCTGCAACAGCCTAAGTCAGTGCGTTCCAGGGCAGCTTAGGATACACCGTAGCTCATCCCTACCAGTGTGTGAATGGGTGGCTAAAGAAATACAGGCCATTTACTATAATATTTATGGTATTTATAATATTTCCGTTTATTTCTTGTGATTATCTGTTTCAATTTTGCAGTTTTATCTCTGCTTTTAGTGTTTTTTTTTTGTTGTTTTTTTATGTGCATGCCTGTGCAGCAGTTTGGACAGTGCTCATGCTATATTTGAAATGTGCTATATAAATAAAATAATATGGTATGGATCTTCCATTTGGATTTCTCTATAAAGCTCAAACTTAACAGACTTCAACTATAGCCAATTATGGCGGTTTAATTTAAAGGTGTGGATCACTGAAAAAACATTTTTTAATTAGTTCTGATTATAATCGGTCACTCTGAGTTTTCATGCAGGCTGAAGATGAAAATAGTCTCCTACACCTATCTCCTGCATTATCTTCTGATAGAAAACACACGGTGAAACTCTAGGATTGGAAAAGCCTGACAGTTCTACATCTTACGTCACTTAACGTCCATGAACCACCCGCGAGTGAAGGAAAACTGGAGCGCGAGATCGATAGGTGGATTGGTGCTGCGTCTGCAGTGATGCGGGCGTTGTACCGGTCTGTCGTGGTGAAGACTTTAAGGTTCTTCTAATGGTTTTTAAGTGTCTTAACGGTCTTGGGCCTTCTTATCTCTCAGAACTGCTTTTACAATATGAACCCTCACGGCCTCTGCGCTCCTCTGGCAGGCGTCTCCTGGTCATCCCTAAAGTCAGGACACAAACTCACGGCGAGGCGTCCTTCCAGTGTTATGGCCCTCGCCTCTGGAACGAGCTGCCAGAGGACCTCAGGGCCGCAGAGAACGTTCATGTTTTTAAGTCAAGACTCAAGACCCATCTTTTTAAGTTAGCTTTTATCTAAATATTTACTACAGTTTTATTTCTTGTTTTACATGATTATATTTTATTACTTGCTTTGCATGTTCTATATAATTATATTTTAGCACAGTTTTATTATTAAATTATTATTTTACTGTCTATATCATTTTATTTATTACTTATTTTCTATTTTTTGTCATTTATATTAGCTCTTTTATTACATTTTTACTCATTTTAATCCAGTGTTTCCTCTGTAGGGGCCCTCTGCCCCGGGAGCGGTGGTCGACTGTAGCTTCCTGGACGCTCTATAGGTGGGGGTCTATGCTCCCCCTCCACTGAGCGCCCTGACTTAGTGTGGAAGACCTGATGCTGCCGGGGCAGACGGCTCCTCTGATGGCGTTTCTTTGCGTTACCATACTTGGCACATCTGGACTCAGCCTAATATAACTTTTACTGGTGTGTGTGTGTGTGTGAGTCTGTGTGTGTGTGTGTGTGCGTGTGCGTGTGCTTGCATATGTTTGTTAATGTTTTTAACCTGTTATGGGAATCTGGGGTCATTTTGTAAAGCACTTTGAATCACACTTTGTTTGAAAAGCGCTTTAGAAATAAAATTTGATTGATTGATTGATTGAAGAGAGAGCTGAGTCAGAAGGCGAAGCTCTTGATTTACCGGTCGATCTACGTTCCTACCCTCACCTATGGTCATGAGCTTTGGGTAGTGACCGAAAGAAGTCTGGGCCTCTTGACTTAGGCTGCTGCCCCCGCGCCCCGACTCTGGATAAATGGATGAAAATGGATGAGTGGATGGACTCACTCATCTTGACTCACGACGGGGAAGGCTGGTTTAACGTCCAGGAAACAGCAGAGAACGTCTCGACTAGTCGAAGCTAACATTAGCATTAGCAACTACACCACATGGCAAAACTCCTCCAGGCTCATGTTATTTGTGGAGATAAAACATCAACATTGCAGAGCAAACAGAGTCAGCAGTAGAGTTGTGCTGTTATTAGCCAACCAGAGACGAGATGTCCAAATATGATAAATGGTAAATGACCCCCACTTGTAGGGCCTTTCAGAGTCAGAGGAGTCCAAAGTGCTTTACACTACAGAGTGTCATTCATTCATTCACACACACACATTCACACGCCGTCAAATATCAGGAAATTAGAGACAATTGCAAATGTAATGATTAAACAAATGATCCACACCTTTAGCATGACTTATTGAAGGCAGTGAGTCTATTTCCAGTCAGATAAACAGAGATTAGGCTACATGATATAAGATATGATATCAGAGGCACAAACTGTGTGACTAAATAAGTGTTTTTTCAAAATAACAGAACACTTACATTTATTGTGTCTGATATAATTATAGAACATGTTCAACAACATTATTTCTCCCATAATGCACCTGCATAGTTCCATGGATGACACCTATCATCTAAAACCTGTAGTCACTTCCTGTCTCGTCTGTCTTAGGATGCCCAACCCTTTGTGTGTGTGTGTGTGTGTGTGTGTGTGTGTGTGTGTGTGTGTGTGTGTGTGTGTGCATTTTTGTAGACGTGTTGGTGGGTGGGGCTGCTGCCTGTATAGAGGGTTCCCTGAACCTCGTCTTCGTCCTTCCTGTTTCTTTCTCTCATTTCCTGTCAGCTGACTCAGTCAGAGAATCTTTATCTGGTAAACATCTACCGCCTCTGCACACATGCCTTATCACCGTCTCCCGCGCGCGCGCGCACACACACACACACACACACACACACACACACACACACACACACACACACACACACACACACATTTTTATGACTGCAATTTATGAGTTGAACTTGTAATTTTCTAAAGTAACCTACCATTTTAACTTAAAAAACATCTGTTTCAAATTTCTTGTAAACTTTAATAACAAGAAAAATAAAGGGCCACATTTGATGTTTTGTGGGACTAAAACATTCAGGTGAAAAATCTTTTACAAGTTCATTAAAAGCCGGAGAGGTGATGTCGAAGGAGGACGGGTGTAGCACTTTTGAAAAGACAATAATAATAAAAAAACAAAGAAGAAGACGGGACAACAAAAATAAGCATTCAGTGTAAAAAAATATATAGATGCAGTGTGATGAAAGGACAGGCAACGAGACGGAAAGAGATACAGAGAGATGGAGGAGGGGGGCAGAGAGATAAAGATAGCTGAAAGGAGGGAGATCCGTCAGCGTTTGTTTCCTCAGGATGTGGTTACCACGACGACACAAAGGCAGAGAGGCAACATCACTACCCGCTGGTCCTTTTTGACACCTGCGACAATGTGTAAGTATGAAAGTCAGGGTGTGTGTGTGTGTGTGTGTGTGTGTGTGTGTGTGTGTGTGTGTGTGTGTGTGTGTGTGTGTGTGTGTGTGTGTGTGCGCGCGTGTCAGAGATCACAGTAAAAAGAAGCACAAATTGGAAGGAGAGAGTTAGAGGGTGACGAGCTAGAGACTCAGACAGGACGATGAAGAGAAGACGAAGCAGAAAACATGAAGAGCAGGAGAACGTATGTGAGAAGGTATCTAAGACTGGAAAACGAAAAGCCTCAGAAGAAGACACTGTATTTGTCTCTCCATCTCGTCTTGTTCTCTCTTTCTGACTCACTCACTGTCCTATTTAGAGCAGAATGTGGTTATAAGTCAGAGAGACGAGGCAGCAGAGCCGTGAAGGTCCAGGGCTAACTCGGTTAGAATTTTAAAACTTCAAGACAAGCAAAGGAAGACAACCTGCCTTTCAAAGCGTCTTTAACTTCTTATTTGTATCTTTTTCTAAACATTCCTGCCCTTTTCTTTCTCGCCACACTCATCTGTGCTTTAGCTAGGTAGCATGTGCGCTCTCTTTATTTAACGTTCCAGTTCAGAAGATCCAGACGTGTTTCTTCTCTCCAAAAGCTAAAGCCTTTGTTAAAGTGGTGGTTTGACTTTTTACTTTGGTGTTTTGTGACAGCTCATTTAAACTTTGGAGGAGTTCGTTAGCAAAAACAAAATAAGCCTTTTTTTAAATAAAATCTAAAAACTTTATTTTGACTAATATGGCACAAAGTAATTTATAATAAAGTTTTTTTATGTATAAATGGTAGTTTTATTTATTTTTATTTTATTTGCAAATGAACTCTTAGAACACTCCCCTCTGTCTCAACATTTGGACACCAGGCTGACTCAGACTTAAACGTCTATGCTGATGACACCGTCCTGCACCGCTCTAACTCAGCCACCCTATGCAGCCGTCACAGCTCATGTGATATAAACTATACTGAAAATATTACAGATTATGTTAAAAAAATGCAGAAATACAACAACTAAATGTTTATTTTACCTTTATCATTCACAGCTTTGTGATGTTTTCAATTCAATTCAATTCATTTCAATTCAATTCAATTCAATTCAATTCAAAGATACTTTATTAATCCCAGAGGGAAATTCGAGTTTCAGTACACACAATTCAGAGATCAGACATACATAGGCATAGACAGATGACAAGAATTGGTGCCTGTGGTCATTCGCAACCCTGAGTCACGCTACCTTAATAGAGATCAGAGGGTTTATATAACGACTGAGTCAGGCAGAGGTAAAAAAGGCACTTCAGAGTTACCCTCCACAGGGAGGGCAGCTTTGCTATGCAGAAAACATCTCAGACAGAAATGCAACAGACTTCAGACATTACATATCATAAGTGTCCACTAGGTGGGGAGGTAGGGTTTGGGACTTTTCACACGTCAGTGCATGCAGCCGCGATAAGCAGCGCTCGTCACCTCCGTTTGGACAGGGGACGGAGGTAGTTGGGTTTAGAAAGCACAGTGACTCCTGGAAACGATTCGGCGGCCTTCACCGGTCACAATCCCGCCCAGGCTGGGATAGGGAGATAGAGTTGCCATGGCGATGGCAGCATTCCACATTTCTTCTGAGGGAGAGTAATCACTTCAGCCTCACAGGCTCCAGGGCACCAGATTCAGATAAGAACTTGTTTTGGGGCCAGACAGAGATAATTTCCTCTCTGTCTTAATGTTCCGTTGGTCCTCAACTCCTCTCAATCCAATAATGGCGTATTTAATCTATCCCAATCCATGCTGATATGTCAACTTTCTCCTTGATCGAATCCACCTTCTGTGCCAGATTCTGAATCTCAGCCAAAGTTCCAAGCTTACGACTCATCTCGACAATTACATGAGTTTGTGCGTTTACAGCGCAGTGTAATCCATCCCTGAGCTCCGGGATTGAGCCAATATTCCTCGAAAGCTCATTAATTTTCCGGTAAGCCAGGTAACCACTCAGGCCAAACAGCAAGAAACCTGACACCAACACCACGAATATCCAGACATCTTCAGAAACCTCTACTGACAGTTGAGAGAGGCAGATCAGGTTCCACTGTTTCCAGGAGTCCATGATATGCCCAGCTGGCTCTGTCCCATAGGGGCGTCCGGGAACCCATTCTCCAGTTCTCATCGTTGAAAAAATGTTGTCAATCGCATTGAGAGTCCAGCTGACCAGGTCCATTTTTAATAATTTCCAGTTTACAGAAAAAATGCAGAAGCGCCGTCCACCCAAAGACAGACAAAGAGCCTTGGGATAAGATAGGGAGGAGGTAAAAAGCGTCTGTATTCTCCTAGAACCAGAAGAAGAAGGGTTTTAGTTGCATTTATTCCGTCAGGAGACAAATATATCTCGTTTGTGCTACTCTTACATTTATTCTAGATTATAAAAATAGATTTTATCTATAACTATCCTTGGCACGAACTGGATGCATTCTTCTTTTTTAAAGCTAATTTATCCTGGAAATCGTTGGAATATTTTAAAGGTTAGAAACATATCTGAAAATGCTTTATTATTAAACCATAACTAAAATGAATAATAGCACAAGAAAATGTATTTTAATCAGGTGAAATGTTTATGTTTTTGTATTGAGCAGACGCTTTTGACCAAAGCGACTTACAAGTGATAATCGGCATGTTGCCCTTGAGGCTAAAAACAACAATAAACACCAACAACTTGACATCGGTCATCGAGAGGAGGGAACAAGGAGTGGACAGTAGAGAGGGGGGGGGGGGACGGGTACAGGGAGGGTGTTAGTTTAGAAGATGCTCTCTGAAGAGCAGGGTCTTCAGGAGTTTCTTGAAAATTGAAAAGGAAGTTCCTGTTCTGGTAGTGCTTGGAAGGTCATTCCACATTTGTGGAACGATGCATGAGAAGAGTCTGGATTGTCCTGAGCGTGGTGTAGGCACTGCTAGTTGACGATCCGGTGATGACCGGAGCGGCCGGGCCGAGACGTAAGCCTTTGCAAGAGGATTCAGGTAGATGGGAGCCGTACCATCTCGGACTTTGTATGCTAGTGTTAGCTATTTGAATTTGATGCGTGCTGCTAGCGGTAGCCACTGGAGCTCAATGAACAGAGGGGTGACGTGTGCTCTTTTTGGCTGATTGAAGACCAAACGCGCCGCTGCGTTCTGGACCATTTGAAGAGGTCTCACAGTAGAGGCTGGAAGACCAGTTAGAAGGGCATTGCAGTAATCGAGGCGGGAGATGACAGCAGATTGCACCAGGAGCTGGGTGGCATGTTGTGTTAGGTATGGTCTGATCTTTCGTATGTTATACAGCGTAAAGCGGCATGAACGAGCAACAGAGGCAACATGATCTTTAAAGGTCAAGTGTTCATTAATCACAACACCCAGATTTCGAATTTTGAGATGTCAGAGAGACAGTTTGATATTCGTGCAGAGACAGTGTGGTCGTCCGGTGGAAATGACAGGTAGAGCTGGGTGTCGTCTGCATAGCAGTGGTAGGAGAAGCCATGTGATCGAATGATCTCACCCAGTGAGGTGGTGTATATGGCAAAGAGAAGAGGTCCTAGTACAGAGCCCTGGGGGACTCCTGTGGCAAGATGGTGCACGGTAGAAGATTGTCCAAACCAAGATACGCTGAATGATCGTTCTGTGAGGTACGATTCAAACTAGGCCAGAAATAATGTGTCAGAGCACATACACCATTAATGGAAACGGGGTTTGAGTTTTATCCTGACAAACGTGTAAAAATCATAATAATTAGCTCTTTACGTGATTTTTTTTGTTTGCATTGTTGGAACATGATTACTGATATCACTGATACTGAATCCTTTTATGAACCCCGGTCACCTTCTGCTTACGATGATTATGAGACAGGATAAAAACAATTATTTATAAAGGCAAAGGGCTTCAAAGTTCTAACAAGTTTGATAATGAGAGATTCTCGATGATTTACATAATCTATAAATCTCAATCTGCATAAACTTTATTTATTATTGCTGAGCTTATGCCTCAGTACTCCTCAGCCGTCTGCTGTCAGTGAGGATATTTTATAAATAAAATCACGTAAAACTTTTGAAACGTTACTCCTCGGAGCGTGAGATCAGGAGCTTACTTAAGGTTTAGGACCTGCTGCTGCAGAAGATCAGTCCTCCACCACCATGTCAGCCAGTTTCTAATGACACCCTGAGTTCCTGCGGCCCGTCGGCGTTTCACGTTTGTGTTTCGGCATCTCCGGTTAGATCAAATCATAGAGCAGTGTGTTTGTGAGTCTAAGTACAGCTTTTGTTGTGTAGAAACCGTCTAAAGGCTCACATGTTTGGAGTGTGACTTCATGCTGTGATTTTCTGATTTGTTACCACGTACCTTTCTTTCTGTTTCCTTTAGACCTTTTAGCCAAACAAACCTCGGTATCATGGAGGATCGCTCATCCTTCGCCAACCTCCAGCACCCCCGTCTCCGCCCATCCTTTTCTCTGACTGTGCACGGCTTCCAAAGCTCTGAAGCCGGATGCCCGACCTCGCAGCCTGCTCAAGATTCCCTGGAACATTACGGGACCAGAGAACAGGAATCCCCAGCCTCGTTCCTGACATCAAACGTCTCCTCTGGGCCCAGAAGGATGAGCAGTTTGGATGGAGATGCTGGTTTAGGAGGTCACTTTGATGACTCCTGGTATGCAAGGGAGGGAATGTGGGATGACGGGGAGAGCGGTGAAAGCACGGCGGAGGATTTTCACGGTAAAAGTTACGCAAACGATGCTTTTTGCACGATGAGTTGTGGTGCTGAGGAGGAGGACAGATGGAGGATCCGATCAAACCTGAGCAGTTGTGGAGGCTGTGAGGATAAGAGTGATTACAGCAGGCCGGCGTTCACTACGCAGGAAGTTTCCTACAACAGAGCAGGAAGCTTCAGCGGCACGACCAACTCAAAGCTCAGCCAGTACACAGCAGGAGACGAGGACTACGGGTCCAGCTGCGGGTCGGCGGAGGATCAGCTTCAGCCAGCAGAAGCTGAGGGCTCCTGGATCTCTGGCTCTCGTACAGGAGGGACTGAGGTCAGAGGTCAGCCAGAGGGCAGGTGGAGGGGACCCGCAGACAGCCACAGTTTGTCCTCCGGCTGTGTCTCACAGAGGTCCCCTGTGGACATCAGCAGCAGGACGTACACTCAGAAACTGGACTCCTTCTCCGAAGCGTTCCTCTCCCAGAAGAAAAGAAGATTCCAGACTCTTGGAGTGGATTCCTCTGGGCAAATCTGGGAAAATGGAATGGGAACAGCTGGAATGATCAAATCCATTCAGAGCTGTGCGTTTGACTCAGACTCCGGCCTGCCTCCCTCCTCCTCCTCCTCTTCCTCCCCTGCCTGTCCCTCTCTTCTGCCCTTCCCCTCCCCTCCCACATCATCTCACCTCATGTCTTCGGTTCTTAGTCCTCCTCCCACACCGTTACCTCCTCCCTCCCACTCGCCCTCCAAAACGGACTCTCCCAGCACCCAGGGAGGCAGCAGACACCCCGAACCTCCAGGCGGGCTTCAGTTTTTCTCATCCCACATGCCTTCCATGCACTCCTCTGGAATGATCTGGAAGTTCCCTCTGCTGTCCCACTGCATCCCACAGCCGTGGACAGATCCCAGCAGCACCGTAGACTCCAGCCGGATCCCAGGTGGGCGTATTTTACCCCCTTAAAGACGCGGATGCAAGTTAAAACCCTCATGGTAATTTATGGGTTACTGTAGGTGTGACCCCCCCCCCCCCCCCCCCCCCAAAAAAGAAAATGGAAGTTTCGGGTTTTCACACATTTAAACCTTGTGACTTTTTTTTCTTCTTTCTCATTTTTTTCACGTTTCGAAACTTTTACGTCACTTCCCAGATCGCTCGGAGTGTATTCTTAGTTCAGAAACAAGTTGTGACTGGTTGCACGGTGGCACAGTGGTCAGCGCTGTTGCCTTGCAGCAAGAAGGTTGTAGGTTCAAATCCTGACCTGGGATCTTGCTGCAATGGAGTTTGCATGTCCTCCCCGTGCATCTCTCCGGGAGCTTCCTCCCACAGTCCAAAAACATGACTGTCAGGTTGACTGGTCTCTGTAAATTGTTGCTAGGCATGGACGTAATTTTGGGGGGGACAGGGGGGACATGCCCCCCCCCCACTTTTTCCAAAGTCAAGTTTTGACCCCTGTACTTTTTACCATCCAAAAACAATATTACGCTATATTAAACTGACACTGTTTGAGCTCTAGGACCAAGCGGAAAACAACCATTTGTGTTGAAGCCTGTTTCTGTTTTCCGGATGAACGCTAGAGATAGGCACCCTGCCCGGACAAGCGGGTGTAGAAAGTAGATAGATGGAAACAAGTTCTCACAAGAATCGATCAGATGATCAATGTGTGAACGTTTTAAGCGTCGCAGACATCAGAGCAGATTTTAGTCTGTTTTTGTTTCTCTGTTTGTCATCCTGTTGTTTACTCTCTCTTTTAAATGCCATCTTGTTGTTTCCCCTCCTCCAGCCTCCTCCACCATCCTTCAGCCTCCTGGATCACCGTCACTCACCTCTCCATCCCTCCACTCCTCCGGAGCTTTGTCTTCCTCCTCTTCATCCCTTAACAGTTTTTGTCACCTTCCCTTCCTCCCTTTTCCTGGCGAACACCAGGAGACGACTGAAAGGACAAGCGTGCGCGGCGTCAGCCGGACAGTGAAGAGTGAGGCGGTCGCTCCGGACCGGTCACAGATTCGGGTACCGCACCGGGGTTTTTGTTCGTCATGTTAATAGGGTCTGCATGTTTTATCTCTTTTCTGCAATTTTTTTGTAGGAAAACTGAAGCATCAAGTGAAAAACGACTGATTTTCTGACCAAAACTGATGCTATCTCAGGTTTAGAAGCAGGCTTTTAACAGGCCGGACCCCAGCTCTGCACTCTGCTGGAACTTTTACACCAGCAGGCAGGGGGAGCTGTGGGCGAACGTCTGAATGGCTGTTTGTCACGAACTGACGTTAGCTCCAGCTGCTTGTAAAAGCCACAGACTTAATCCAGGCTTTTATTTTTTAGAAACGCCCAACAGATCAAAATGAGACACCCCTGGAGTCTGTGAAAACATGTTGTTCCACTTTTGGGTTAGGTGGGATGCTCCCGCCTCAGAACAAGGCCCGTGTCCGCTAATACCAGGGGGTGGAACTCTGTTCTAGTGGAAAATAAAACTCATTTGATTTTTTTTATTAAGAGCAAATTTTTCTTAGGATATTTTTGCAAGTTTTCTGGTTTTTCCTACAAAAGCAGCAGCAGAAATAGACTAAAATGATGCTTTTTGTGTGTTTTTGCAGCCACAAACTCCTCCAGTTTACACTGGCAGGCCGTTTCCCAGCATCCTTCACTCCAGAAGGTCTCAGAAACGAGGTCGCTACACCCCACCCCCGCTTCTCAGTCCAGTCCGCAGGGGCCCGGGACTCTATTCCTCCCTCTCTCTTCATCACAGAGAGGAAGAAACCCCGTGTGGAGAGGAGGAGGAGGAGGAGAGCAGAGGGTGGGTGAACTCCAGAAACATCCTTAATATGGGGCGACGGTGGCACAGGAGTTAAGTGCTCGCCTCGCAATCGGAAGGTCGCAGGTTCGAGACCCGCTCAGTCTGTCGCTGTCGTTGTGTCCTTGGGCAAGACACTTAACCCACGTTGCCTGCTGGTGGTGGTCGGAGGGATTGGTGGCGCCAGTGCTCGGCAGCCTCGCCGCTGTCAGTGCGCCCCAGGGCAGCTGTGGCTACATCGTAGCTCATCCCCACCAGTGTGTGAATGTGTGTGTGAATGGGTGAATGACTGATTGTGTTGTAAAGCACCTTGGGGGGTTCCAGGACTCTAGAAGGCGCTATATCAAATACAGGCCATTTACCATATCTAAAGAGGAGCAACAATGAGCTGATATTAATGTTGTTTCCTTCAGATACGTCAACATCGGTCCCGACTTCCAGGCAGAGCTTCCTCCCCGTCGGGTGGCCCATGAGTGGTCGGGTGTGTGGCTCACAGAGGACGACTCCCCTCCAGAAGAGTTGCTATGGAAACCATCAGAGGAGCTGACCGAGAGTGATACATTACAAAGCCAGGGTAACGACCATTAAACCTGTTGCATCATCCTGACGCTAAAGCCGCAGCAGAGTCATAAAAGTGGAACAAACTTGTTTGTTTTTATAGTGGAGAAGCTGTTGTCTGTGTGTAGTTCCAGCTGCCTACCAGGAGGGGGCAGCAACACAGATCTAGCTCTGCACTGTCTGCACTACTGTCAGGGCGACACCATGGTAACCCGTCTGTCTCGTCTGATTATTTACCATCTTCTTGGTTTTTATTTGCTTCTGATGGTTGTCTCTGTGTGTCCCCTCTGTCACCAGGCCACATTAGAGATGCTGTTGTTTTCACACCCGTCCCCAACAGGAGACTACCACTATTCAGGTGACCTTTGACCTCACAGAAGCCGATCACAACTTTTTCAATCAATCAATCAGATTTATTTATGAAGCACTTTTCAAACAAAGTGATTTATAAAATGACCCCAGATTCCCATAACAGGTTAAAAACATTAACAGACATATGCAAGCACACACACGCACACGCACACGCACACACACACACACACACACACACACACACACACACACACACACACAAGTAAAAATTATATTAGGCTGAGTCGAGATGAGCCAAGTAAGGTAAGGCAAGGAAACACCATCAGAGGAGCCGTCTGCCCCGGCAGCATCAGGTCTTCCACACCAAGTCAGGGCGCTCAGTGGAGGGGGAGCATAGACCCCCACCTCCACTCAAACACTACCTATGGAGCGCCCAGGAAGCTACAGTCGACCACCGCTCCCGGGGCAGAGGGCCCCTACAGAGGAAACACTGGATTAAAATGAGTAAAAATATAATAAAAGAGCTCATATAAGGGACAAAAGTTAGAAAATAAGTAATAAATAAAATCACATAGACAGTAAAATAATAATATTCAATAATAAAAAGGTTGAGCGGGTTGTCCAGTAATCGGAATCTGGTGCAGGTTTGATCCCGGCTCTGGACAGAGAATTCTGCTGTTGTGTCCTTGGGCAAGACACTTAACCCACCTTGCCTGCTGGTGGTGGTCGGAGGGACCGGTGGCGCCTGTGCTCGGCAGCCTCGCCTCTGTCAGTGCGCCCCAGGGCAGCTGTGGCTACATCGTAGCTCATCACCATCAGTGTGTGAATGAGTGTGTGAATGGATGAATGATACACTGTAGTACAAAGCGCTTTGGAGTCCTTACTCTGAGAGGCGCTATACAAGTGCGGGTCATTATCATTATCATAAAACAGTGCTAAAATATAATCATATAAAACATGCAAAGCAAGCAATAAAATATAATCATGTGAAACGAGAAATAAAACTGTAGTAAATATTTTGATAAAAGCTAACCTAAAAAGATGGGTCTTGAGCCTGGACTTAAAAACATGAACGTTCTCTGCGGCCCTGAGGTCCTCTGGCAGCTCGTTCCAGAGGCGAGGGCCATAACACTGGAAGGACGCCTCGCCGTGAGTGTGTGTCCTGACTTTAGGGATGACCAGGAGACGTTTCATTTCTCTGACTCCTGATCAAACTGTAACGGCGTGTTTTACCACCACCATGCCAGATGACAACGAGCCCTCGTGGCTAAATCTGCAGCAATTACTAGCTAAACCCATTTAAAATAATGTGCACAGTTCCTATTTAGTTGATGCATAAAATAAAACACTGCGACTGGCCAAAGAGCTGCACAGAAATGAATAACAATCTATCTAAAATATTAGAAAAGACAAAGCAGTTATAGGTAGTGGACGATACTCAGAACTGGTGTTTATGTGTTGATGGTGCTGACGTGTAGGTCCCGCCCACTCACCTGCAACCCTCATGGTGAATAGCAAATTCTACCTAATCATCTTATAAATATGAACAGTTGGACATAGATCGGAACTATGTGAGTCAACAGAGGTCAACATGTATCTGAGTGATTTTCATATTTCTTAAAAGTCCCATTTGTTTGCACAGAAGGGGACTGGGCTTGACGTGTGTACTGGAACAATCCACTAGGGGGCAGTCTTCAGTTCCTGCTTACAAAAACTGCAATAATAATTACAGTAAATCCTCTAATACAGGCCCGGGCCTGTATTTGACTCAAGCTCACCAAGCTCCGGGCCTTTATTGGAAGGAGGACCAGAATTAGAGGCAGACCTCTATTTCTATTTGAGCAAAATGAACTAATGGTTCGCTGGAGTTTTTGACAATTAAAATTGCGCCCACAGTTTCAAAGTTAAACACATTTCTTTTAACAACGGTAGTTTCTGCTTCAGCCCTCTCCCCCCTCCCCCTGCGCAGCGGCCGCAAACTCACTGATGCGCCTGCAGCCTCTCGGAGTTCCTGCTGCTCTAAACATTAAAATAATTATTTCATTTTCTGTTCCTCACTTCTGATGACCTTCAATGGTGTCTGTTTGTTGCAACCAGCAGGTACAAAAACTAACTTGTTTTTATTTGACTATTTTTCTGTCCTGCCTGTTTATTATCTTCCTGCATCTCCTCTCAATCCTAAAGAAAACTGCTACCTGGGTTCATATATATTCACCTTATGAGTTACCTTTGAACTGCAGTTGTAAAAGATCTACCGACCGCAAAAACAGCGGAGTGCTCGCTGTTTGGTGGCCCTATCAGTGATCGGTGCGTCACTGGATGACAAGGTGATGCGCCCCGCTCCACAGCGAACCGCATCAGGCGCAAATAAAAGACAGAAAACATCAAAGGAAATGAACCGACATGAACGATCGCGTGTTAAATAATTTTTTTGAGGTGGCGACACCTGATTGTTACTGTGGCCATGCTCAGGAGGCAGATCTACCGACCGCAAAAACAGCGGAGTGCTCCCTGCTTGGCGGCCGCATCAGTGATCAGTGCGTCACCGGAGGACAAGGTGATGTGCCCCGCTCCACAGCAGCGAAACACATCAGGCGCAAATAAAAGACAGAAAACATTAAAGGAAATGAACCGACATGAACGATCGCGTGTCAGTACCGATGCTCTGGCACAGCTTCATCTCCGCATGGTTAAAGTTACCCTCGCGGTCTATCACTGGCAAATCAAACGTGAGACGATGACACAACCGCCCCCCGTACTTGCTTGTTATCACATTCCACCCGGCCACTATAAGAGACCGGCCATTATTCACCTCCGGCACCGGCCAAAATTGGAGACCCTGCCTTTAATTGAATACCGGCCTGTATTAGAGGATTTATGGTATAATAATTAAAAAAAATTTATATTTAATTTATCATGCCTAAGAATGACACAAAGACACTTAGAGTATGATAACTCCTCCATCTAAGTGCGGCCTTTGACACCATTTCTCATCCCATCCTCCTCAATAGACTCTCTTCCTCAGGCATCACTCACACCCCCCTCCGCTGGTTTCAATCTTACCTTACTGGCCGCACTCAGTTCATCCAGTTAAAATCCTTTTCCTCAAAACCCTCCCCAGTCAAGTCAGGTGTGCCCCAGGGCTCTGTCCTGGGGCCCCTCCTCTTCATAGTCTATCTCCTCCCTATCTGCAACATCTTCCGCAAATTCAATATCCAGTTTCACTGCTTCGCGGATGACACCCAGCTCTACATTTCCAGTAAGCCCAACTCAACCCTCCCACCATCCTCCCTTACCCTCTGCCTCTCAGAAATCAAATCATGGTTCACCTCTAATTTCCTCAAACTCAACGGCAATAAAACTGAACTTCTTGTTGGTGCTAAATCCACCATCTCCAAATCTGACAGCTTTTCCTTAACTATTGACAGCGCTACAGTCTCCCCCTCCCCTCAGGTCAAGAGTCTGGGTGTCATCCTCGACAGCTCACTTTCTTTTCAAGCTCACATTAATAACTTAATTCGGTCAGCATACTTCCATCTACGTTCCATAAACCGTCTCCGCCCCTCACTGACCCCTCACACTGCCGCCATTCTCGTCCACAGCCTCGTCACCTCCCGTCTCGATTATTGCAATTCACTTCTTTATGGTCTCCCCAACAAACTCCTTCATAAACTGCAACTGGTCCAGAATTCAGCAGCCCGTATTATCACCAGAACCCCTTCCTTTCACCACATCACCCCGGTTCTCCAGCAGCTTCACTGGCTTCCAGTTAA
The DNA here is from genome assembly GCF_043380555.1 of Nothobranchius furzeri. Lineage (NCBI taxonomy): Eukaryota > Metazoa > Chordata > Actinopteri > Cyprinodontiformes > Nothobranchiidae > Nothobranchius > Nothobranchius furzeri. Next base: position 59,530,183 of record NC_091754.1, read on the forward strand.
ATTCAGGTCCATCTTCAAAATTCTCCTCCACACCTTCAAAGCCATCCATAACCTCTCTCCTCCATATATCTCAGACCTTATAAGTTTTCACACACCATCCCGTTCTCTCAGATCTTCTTCTTCCATCCGTCTTGCTGTTCCTTCTGCCCGTCTCACCACCATGGGGAGCAGAGCTTTCAGCCGCTCTGCTCCCCGTCTCTAGAACTCACTCCCCCAGACATCAGGAACATCGACAGTTTCACCCTTTTCAAAACAAAACTCAAAACACACATGTTTAAATCTGCCCATGACCTCTGATTTTATTGAACTGTTTCTCTCTTTCTTTTATCTTCTTTGCGTTTTATTGCTGTTTTATTGTTGTTTTATTGTTGTTTTAACGTATTTTCTGTCAAGTGACCTTGGGTGTTCTGAAAGGCGCTTTTAAATAAAATGTATTGTTATTATTATAATAATTCATGTATGAAAGGTTAAACTCGGTGACGTAATACAGATGAGGAAGAACTTTATTAATTCCTTGTCCCGAACAAGCTGGCTGCACCAGGAGGAGAATACAACAAATGACTACAAACGAATAACTATTAATAATAATAATAATAATAATAATAATACATTTTATTTTTTTTTAAAAGCGCCTTTCTGGTCACTCAAGGACACTGTACAGAATAAAAACACAAATCATTCAGTAAGTAAACATACGTAAACATGAACAAACAAGGCACTCTAAAATTCAGAGCTGATATGTGGTTATGAAGAGGTGAGTTTTGAGTTGTTTTTTGAATTCTGTGAATGAGTTAATGTTCTTGATGAGAGGGGGAAGGGAGTTCCAGAGTTTGGGAGCGGTGCAGCTGAAGGCTCGACTCCCCATAGTGCTGAGACGAAAGGAGGGCACAGAGAGATGAATGGAGGAGGAGGACCTGAGGGAACGAGACGAGGTGACGATGTGAGCGAGATCTGTGAGGTAGTGAGGGGCGAGGTTATGGATGGCCTTGAAGGTGAGAAGGAGAATCTTGTAGTTAATCCTGGTGTGCACTGGAAGCCAATGGAGTTGTTTGAGGATGGGGGTGATGTGATGAGAGATGGGAGTTTTAGTGATGATGCGTGCTGCTGCATTCTGAACCAACGGGAGCTTATGGACGGTTTTCAGAGGGAGACCTGAGAGAAGAGAGTCTAGGATGACACCCAGACTCTTGACCTGGGGAGGGGGGGGGGGGGGGGGGACTGAAGTATTATCAACTGTGAGAGAGAAACTGTCAAATTTTGAGAGGGTGTTCTTGGTACCAACCAAAAGAAGTTCTGTTTTGTCTGTATTTAATTTCAGGAAGTTCGAACTGAACCAGGATTTTATTTCTTGAAGGCGGGTGATGAGGGAGGAGGGAGGAAGTGCAGAATTTGGCTTACTGGACAAATAGAGCTGGGTGTCATCCACGAAGCAGTGAAAATGAATATTGAATCTGCGGAAGATATTGCCAAGGGGAAGGATGTATATAATGAAAAGGAGGGGCCCCAGGACAGAGCCCTGGGGCACGCCAGAAGAGTCAGAAGAGGGCTGTGAGCAGGAGGATTTGATAGTAATGAACTGATAGGTAGGACTGAAACCACTGAAGTGGGATGTTAGCGATGCCGATGGAAGATAAGCTATTGAGGAGAATGGAATGAGATATTGTGTCAAAGGCCTCACTCAGATCAAGGAGGACCAGGATGGATAGTAGACCGGAATCAGCAGCGATGAGGAGATCGTTGGTTATTTTGAGGAGGGCCGTTTCTGTGCTGTGAAGTGGGCGGAAACCGGACTGGAAGGGTTCATAGAAGGAGTTTATTGTCAGATGGCTGTGGAGCTGGGCAGCGACTATTTTTTCTAAAACTTTGGAGACAAAGGGTAGGTTGGAGATGGGGCGGAGATTAGTAAAAATGTTAGGAACCGAACCAGGTTTTTTAAGTATTGGAGTAACTGCAGCAGTTTTGAAGATAGAGGGAACAATACCGGAGGAAAGGGATGCGTGTATGAGAGCGGAGACGAGAGGGAGCAGGGAGGGGAGGCAGGATTTAACCAAGGCCGTGGGAAGGGGGTCGAGAAGGCAGGTAGAAGACAGATATAATGAATGTTAGTTGCAGTGGTAATGAAAAGTGTTTACGCCATGAAGAAAGCGAGATAGCAGCGTAATGAAGGGGTCAGACAGGCACTGACAAAGGTGCATTTTGTTAACCTGAGAGAATTAGAACAAGAATATGAATCATAGTAAACAAAAGTTACGACACGCAGCAAGTGTATTTGAACAATTGTCAGAACCAGAACTTCTTCCTCTACACCTAGTTCCTCCACTCGTTTAAACTCCAGAACAGACAAGTGTGGTGTTCCTTTCTGCATGTTTAGAAATCTTAGATTCTTCATGTTTAACTCCAAAACCCTTCAGGTGTCTCTGCTCACCATCACTTCACTGACTGTTAAACCAGATATTTACCGGCACGTTTGCACAGAGCTCTGGGACTAAGTGCTGACACGAGACTTTGACATTTCTTTGTAGTGTTTGCATCCAAACCCATCATGGATGAGGGGACGATGGCATTTATTTGTCATGTTTCTCGTGCCCTCTTGCTCCCCTCCCCTGTATCTCTGCAGGTTGCGATTTTTGGACGGACACCGAAAAGAGTCTCTTCAGTGCAGCTCTGAGGACACACGGGAAAGACTTCTCCCTCATAAAAAAGACGGTAGAGCAATCATTTGTGCACAAACATGTTTTAATTAAAGGTGCATTATGGAAGTTTGACAGCCAAAACATGTATAGAAATAATAAATGTCTTCTTCATACATTCTCCTGCAATGTCCTGGTCCTGTAGAATGAGCCCTGGCATTTTTACTGTGATTGCCTGTTTTTCTGTAAAATCACAGAAAAAGAGAGATGCTCGGGTCGAGCAGGCTGCTTCATGCGCGTTCACGCTCAGGCATCGCCCGTAGCATTTGCTATCCGTAGCTTTAGCAGCAGAGAGAGAGGCAGTGCCACTTTGTCGCTGTTCCTAATGCCTAGTGACAAAGCTAGCTACATTTCTGAGGACCCTTAGCTACTTTCTGTAGAACTTTCTTCTAGATATTTCCTGCAAATTAGCAACAAAATAGTCATTTTCACTCCGAACCGTTCTTTGAACGTTGTTTCAGATGTCATCAAGGATATAAAAGTTACAGATACAAAGGACATCACTGGTGCTTTAGCTCACCTAGTAAGATGTCGGACTCCCATGCAGAAGACCTGGGCTTGATTCTGGGTGTGAACATAGTTTATTTAGAGTTTCTTTTTTACATTAATAATATATTTTTTTACGGTAAGATGCCCACATTTTTATTTGAGACTCGCTGAACGGCATTGAATTCACAGATAAAAAAGATGTGGGTTCAACTTTCATTTTGGAACAATTTTTCAAGCAAGGGAAGGGAATGATCTGAGCATGCAGGAGGACTGACCCATCATAAACCTTTGTCAGCTGTGCTGAAGAGAAAGGTACAGAACCACATTATTTAATTAATTAGATACGCGTTCTCCTGTCCTCTGTCCTCCGGGCCACACACACACATACACACACACACACCTACACACACACACACACACACACACACACACACACACACACACACACACACACACACACACACACACACACACACACACACACACACACACAACACACACACGGGTCTGTCTCAGCGGTTATTTTCGTTAAGGAGTGTGCACGTACAGCATGCGCGCCTTGTGCACGAGCCTACTATTGAAGCTGCCATTACACTTTTGGCCTGAGGGGGCGATCTCGAACATAAAAATTCAAAACTCCATAAAGTCCCTTTAAATAAACATGCAGGGACTGGTTTTACGACTACGCCAAGTCCTTTTTATGTGTTCGGTGCTGAACCACCACATCAAAGGTGAAAAGCACGACGCAGTTTTCAAGCCTCTTCCTGTTGCCCGTTTTCACCGAATCACCCTGACACGTTCTGCTGCTCAGGTTAGGATTTGAGATCGAGACCTTGGTGTTAAATGGACACTTCTGCTGCTGTCTGTTTGCAGGTGAGGACAAAGACAGTGTCCCAGTGCGTGGAGTTTTTCTACCTGAGCCAAAAGCTCACGGGCAAACAGAAGAAACAAAAGGAGGACGAGCGCAGAGACGCACAGGAGGAGCTGCAAACATGCGTAAGGATCCTCTCAAATGTGCAGCTAGGGTTAAACTCAACACATGAAATCTACAACGATTGTTTCAAACTATAATGTTTATTTATTTTGTGTGTGCATGGATGAATGACAAATTGTGTTGCAAAGTGCCTGGGGGGGGGGGGGGGGTCTAGGACTCTAGAAGGCTACTTACAATAAGTGCTGACAGTGTGGTGCTGCAGACACGCCCATGAGGCTCAGCAGGTTTGAAGCCTTTGTCCTTGTCTGGCGTCTGATCACTGACGGACTTCTGTCACTAACACAAGAGGAAAAATAACTGTTTAATTGGAAAAATAAATTTAAAAAGGCTTTGAAAGTCCTGACATGTCTGACCCTTTTTTGTTAAGACTGTGTTGCACCTTATCGATCGTTTACCCCTGAGATGCCACCAGCTTTCATAAGAGAGTAAGGCCCTGTCCACACGTAGCCGGGGATCTGCCAAAACGTAGATATTTTTCTACGTTTTGGCCTGTCATCCACACGAAAACGGAGTTTTTTTCACACGAAAACGGATCTTTTTAAAAACTCCGGCCAAAGTGAAGATCTGCGTTTTCTCCGTTTTGGGTGTCTGCGTGTGGACAGACAAAACCGGAGTTTTAAGGTCCGCAGCGTCACTTTCCGCGACAAAAAAATGCTGACATCACGTGTGCGACCTGTGTTTACACTAGCTGACAGCATGGATGCCCTCAGAGCTGCGCTCGCTTTATTAATTGTCCAAGCGCTTTCTGCTTGTTTGTTTTTGCAAGCGGAATTACTGCTCCTTGTGGAAGACCACAGACGAAGGACGAGGTTAAGAACGGGGGAAGTACTGCCGCCTACAGGTCTGGCATGTCCTTAACAACGTATTTATCCGGGTACGTGTGGACAGAGTTTGTTTTTAAAACGAGGTGGTGTGGATGCAAGTTTTTGGAGGGGCGGATATTCGTTTTTAAAAAACCCGGCTACGTGTGGACTAGGCCTAAATGTTGGAGGTGGGAAAATGATCCATTCTAAGATGCATCGCCATTCAGCCGTGCATGATTCTGCATCGATGCAGCAACGTGACATCATGAGATTTTCTCCCTATATCTATGTTCTGGACGTGCGAGGACAATAAAGTTTTGAGGTTTTACAACTACTTCCAGGGGCAGGGTTGCAATGACATGCGCTCTGCGTTGCCCTAGCGCCAATTTAAAACAGAAGTGGTGGACAGGGATACAGGGCGAACATGTCTGGGCTAATTTCGGTTTAGGGATCCTGGATGTGAAAGAATCACTTAACACAGTATTTGTTTACTATTTTTAAGTTCAGTAGTATTCTATCTTAAAGCTGCTCCACCGAAAACATTACTTCTTATATCATTTAAGTAATTATAGGCAGCAGACTTCAAAAATTGTTGCTCACTATAGTGAATAGATGTATGTTCTGTTTTTCAGGGATATCGAAATAAAAAACAAATTAAAAATTACTCTACTGCTTTTATTAAGTAACGAAAAATTGTGTGTGAAGAATCGTCACACACTTCAGACTCAAATCGAATCTTTAGGCAGATAATCTGAATCGGATCGAATCGTGAGGCAGGTAGAGATGCGCACCGCTAGTAAATATGTCTTGCTTTGCATTCAGACCCATTTTACAACAGTAGACATGCATGTGCCTCATTTACAAGCTGCACCAGCAGAGAGAAGTATACTGGTCAGCTGCTCACAGTAAGAGAAGAGCGCCCTTTTACGAAGCGCTTGAAAATAAGGGCAAAGCACAAAATTTCACTCTCAGTAAAGAGAAACGCTTTAGGGAGGTCTGATCTGCATGTCTGGGCGGTTTGTGAGTTAAATTAAGTGATTGTTGTACATGGATTGCTGCTCGGTAAGTCATGCGAAGCATTCCAGGTCATGAGAGGTCATGTTTTTGCAGAAGTCATCCCACTCTCAGCCGTTAAAAAGACCCTATACGCTGGAGGAGGCGGTTTCTGTCCCCCCGCTGGCCAGCTTCTTCCCCTGCAAACTGTGTGGAAAGTGAGTAAAAAGCATGTTTATTAAAAGAGGCTGCCAACACTAACTCACTGTCCCCAGGGCAAGCCAACAGATGGTTTAGATTGCCAAGGCTTTTTTTTTTCATCTGTGCCCTTTATTTGTCTCCAGAATGTTCTATAAGATTAAATCCAGGAACGCTCACATGAAGATCCACCGTCAGCCTCAGGAGGACTGGACCGACCGGCAGCTGCAGCACCAGCTCCTCACGCAGAGTCTGGCTCTCGGTCGTCCCAACAACCTCGTACCCAGCCCAGGAAGTAGCCGGCTCCAACCCCAGGCTTCAGCCCTGACCTTCTCCTCCTGTGGCCTTGTGCCAAACAGCAACATAGCCAAAAGCATCGCCATTGCTCCGAATAACATCAGCTTCCTTGATCCTAATGCTGCTGTGGCGTTCAGCAACACCACTCCTCCAAACTCCCACTTAATCACCATCAACAGCAGTGATGTGGGCGAGTTGAATCGAAAAGATCCCTCCGCCGTTTTATCCCTCCACCAGCCATGGGGGTCATTTGGACACTCTCCTGACCTCTCCACCTTCTACTGTCTCACAGAGGGAAAGGAAGATGGAGGCGGAGGGGTGGAGGGAAAAGAGACAATCAGCTGGCAGTAGTCTAACTTTTTCCAGAAACGCATTACTACCGCAAGCCTCGAAAGCGAAATCAAACTGCGTGCATTTAAGTTCAAACTCAAGTATTTTTTAAACTTTTTGAAGCATTTAAAAACCAAACAGACGGTCCTTCTTGTTAGATTTTTGTTGTAGATTTTGCACGTACTTACGTAACATATTTAACGTTTCTCATGAAATTGAGGTTTTAATAAAATTGTGGCTTTTTCATTTCTATTTTTTTTCTGGCCTTCCACACATGGATAATAAAACCAAATAAAAACAATAATAGTGACAGTTGGGCTGCACTTTTGGTTCTTTTTAAAACACGGATACGTTTTTTTTTTTCTACCTTGCTGACAGCTTCGCTCGCCGACTGCAAAACTTCCTCAGATTTGACGCGTCGGCAAACAAAACTGTCAGCAAGGTAAAAAAAAAACCTTTTCTGTGTTTTAAAAAGAACCAAAAATGCCGTTAGAAACCAGACACAGCAATGTAGCGTCATGAAGGGACTGTTTTCCACCTAAAGGTCATCTCCCCCTCTCTCCTCATGAAGAACTAATCTCCCTGAGATATGGCTCAAGGCCTTTGATGCCTCTGCATCTAAACTGTTTTAACTAGCTATTTGCCTCCCCCTACAGCTCAGGAGAAGATCAGAAGAACTCTATTAAATAATAATCAAATAACTTTGTTAGTCCAAATAATCATGTAAAGCTCAATGTTAAATCAATCTGTGAAATTATATAATAAGTAATATAACTTTAAACTACACACTAGACTGATCACAAGTAATGTTAAAATCACATGACATATTCCTTTTGCCTCTCCAATCAGAGCTTTCCTTTTTGACGCGCGGCTTGGTCTGTGCGGTGTTTATTTTTGTTGTCAAATTCTGATTCGACCATGAATCAAAGCATCTGAATTATAAAACTAATTCCCACGTCACCCTTAACTCAGTTCAACGTTCTAGAGTATTGAGCCGGCCACTCGTAACTTTTTAACCACAAAGAACCTAACGACAAGCTGGATAATAAAACCTGTTGCAAGCTACAACTGACGCAACGCTCCTTCAGAGTAAAAGCTGAACTCACTGACCCTTCAGGGTCCCACTGACGCTGTCAAACACCAGTTGCTTACCTGGAGGCAATCCCAAGACTAGTCTGTTGTACCGTACGCTGTTTCACCGGCTCCGGTACCAAAGGGGAGCCAGAGAAAATCTGGGCCTCTCTGCTTAGGTTGCTGCCCCCGTGTCCCGACTCCGGATAAGCGGAAAAACACATTAAAAAAAACTCCAAAATCAACATTTAAAATGTTCAATTTTGATCTACAAAACTAAAAATACAAGCAAACTTCTTTATTTATGCCAAATTGATCAATTTTTCCTCCCCCTTTGTAGCATTTTTTTCACATGAATGTTATATTTCATAAACCTCAGACAAAGTGGCAAATATTCTCACAATGCACTATGGGTAGCATGTGGAATCAGCTTACCCTAATTCAGTTCAATTCAATTCAGTTTATTTATAAAGCACCAAATCATGACAAGTGTCATCTCGAGTGCTTCACACAGTAAACATTCCAATTCAGGTCAGTTAATTAAGCCAATCAGTAAAAAGTTTCCCATATAAGGAACCCAGCAGATTGCATCGAGTCACTGACTAGTGTCAGAGTCTTTACAGCAATCCTCATACTAAGCAAGCATGCAGCGACTGTGGGGAGGAAAACTCTCTTTTAACAGGAAGAAACTTCCAAGATCCTGGCTCAGTATAAGCAGCCATCTGCCACGACTCACTGGGGATCGAGAAGACAGAGCAGACACACACACACACGCGCGCGCACACACACACACACCAAGTAATGTGTCTATAGTTACATTGTGATTTCTTAGTAAATATTCTATTTGGCGAGAGATAAACTTTATTGTATTTATCCTAGTGGATCTATAATTAAACGGGTAAACTAGTAGTAGCACATCCAACGTCAAAGAGAGTAAAATGTTATTATCAGGGGAGGGAGAATGTTTAAGTGGTTAGCATCAGTGTTCAAGTCGATGGCCCCCTCCATGACGGCACCACTGTCATGCTCTGTGCTGTACTAACCATCTTGGTCTGAGCTTTGTTTGCAGGTGGGTGTGTCTGGAGAGCTCAGCTGTATCAAATCAGCTCATCAGCGGTCAGGGGACTTAAGGAGCAGCAGGACAACTCACCAGTGCCAGATGATACTCAGTCTTGGGTGGTTTCTAGCCCTCCTCCTGATCTTTCTGAAAGGTATCAGAACTTGTTAGTCTGCCCATTCCTTCCCTTCGGGCAGTTAACTTGCTCTGCCCTCCTGATCCCTCCAGGTTCCAGTCATCTATTCATATTCGCTTTCTACAATATCACCGGAACCATCATCAATATTCCAGTCCCGCCATTTGCCCCTGATTGCCTGCTCTCCGCCACTCACCGGCCCACCTGCAGCTCCTCGGTCTCCCTGCTCAGCCAGACCTGGCATACCCTCCCCGAAGAACCCGGATCATCCAGGAAACCGTAAGCCCTTTGCATTCCTCATCATCCTCTCACGTTGTTCCAGACTCTGACCTCTCTTCCTCTCTCAGACCCCCACGGATCCATTTCCGGTCCATCGGAAGCTACCTCTACCGCACTATACAAAATAAGCCATTTTTACTTACCTTCCGACTCCTGGTGGTGATTCTTCATGTCGTGGGTTAAGAAATTGCCCTCAAACATGACAACCACAGCTCAGCAGAACATCACTGTAGCTTCTTTTGGGGAGAAAAACACTTAGAGAGAAATACAGTTAACAGCTGAAATAGCAGAAAATAAAGCAGTTTAACAATGCAGTAAAAGAAAGTAGTAGAGTGTGGAAAGTGGTCGGTGTGTCCTCCAGCAGTCTAAGCCTATAGCAGCATAACTACAGAGATGACTCTGGATAACCTAGCCTTTTAGATGGAGGCATGTTTCTAGCCTGGCCTGCCAGACCCGTCCTCTGTCTACATAGAGAACTAGTCTGGTTACTCACAGGCAGAGAGGCACATGAGGGGCGGGACTAGCCAGCTCAAAAATAACCAGTCAGAAAAAAGGAGGAAATGCAGACTGTACGGTGTGACACTAGTTTTTTAGTTGTAGTCAAAAATGGCATCTGGCAACGGCGCAAACATCTTTCTTTAGAAGATAGGCTTTTGGCGCTTCTACTTGTTGTGGTATTAAAGACATGTCCAAGTCATTTAGAAGAGAGGAAAGAGCTGCAGCAAACTCCCCTTCAGTCGCCATGTTCATAAGAAACTCAGCGTTGCAGTGTGTGTGTGTGTGTGTGTGTGTGTGTGTGTGTGTGTGTGTGTGTGTGTGTGTGTGTGACGTACACTGCTCAGCGCTGATTGACTTGGTCGGAATTCTCAGGGGGTGGGGTTATTTGAATAGAAGAGTTCCCAGACACAATACTTTCCATAATGAAGCATGGGGCTGGCTGGTCAGGCTAGCAAGTAGGAGAAAGGACAAGGGAGAACCGTCTTTACCAACTGTATTCTCCACTGCACACTCCACCTCCCTCTCTTCCCCCACTCATTCAGATCTGGGCTAACATCAGATTTTAACCATAGACCCTATCAAATAAAAATGTTTTAAGCCTAGTCTCAAAAGTAGACAAGTTGTCTGCCTCACGGACTAAAGCTGGGAACTGGTTCCACAAGAGGGGAGCCTGATAGCTAAAAGATCTGCCTCCCATCCTATTTTTAGATATTCTGGGAACCACCAGTAAACCTGCAGTCTGAGAGCGAAGTGCTCGGTTAGGAACGTATGGAACAATCAGATCACTTATGTATGATGGAGCTAGATTATTAAGAGCTTTATATGTGAGAAGGAGGATCTTAAAATCTATTCTGAATTTAACAGGTAGCCAATGTAGGGAAGCTAAGACAGGAGAGATATGATCTCTCTTTTTAATTCTCATCAGAACTCTAGCTGCAGCATTTTGGACAAGCTGAAGACTTTTAACTACATTCTGTGGACTTCCTGATAGTAATGAATTACAGTAATCCAGCCTTGATGAACTAGTTTTTCAGCATCACTCCTGGAAAGGATCCTTCTAATCTTAGCAATTTTCCAAAGGTTGAAGAAGGAAATCCTACAAACCTGTTTAACGTGGGATTTGAATGACATGTCTTGGTGAAAGATAACACCAAGGTTCCTTACTTTGTTCTCGGAGGCTAATGTAATGCCATTCAGGTCAGGTGATTGACTACGCAATTTCCTTTTCTGAATTTCAGGTCCAAAGATGAGAACTTCAGTCTTGTCTTGATTTAAAAGCAAAAACTTTAAAGTCATCCTATTTTTTTATGTCTTCAAGACAAGTCTGTAATCTAACTAACCGATTAGGTTCATCAGGGTTAATGGATAAATATAATTGAGTATCGTCAGCATAACAGTGGAAATTTATCCCATGATGTCTAATGATTTTACCAATTGGAAGCATATATATAGTAAAATGAATTGGTTCAAGCACTGAACCCTGTGGTACTCCGCAAGTAACCCTAGAGTATGAAGAAGATTTGTCATGTACATTTACAAAATGAAATCTGTCAGACAGGTAGGATTTAAACCAGCCTGTCGCTGTTCCTTTGATCTCTACAACATGTTCAAGCCTTTCTAAAAGAACATTGTGATCTACTGTGTCAAAAGCAGCACTGATCTAATCAATTACCAGGCTTGTTTACTGAGCTATGCTAGGCTAGGAAACTCTATGTATATGACTCACTCTAGAATCACAAACAGTGCTTTAAAAAGAAACTCAAACTTTTCTGTTTGTGAAATCCCGTTTGAGCTGCAACATGAAAACACTCACAGGTTACTAAAAGGTTTTTATGCACCATCATAATGGGCCAATATTGACCTTGGTAGCACATCTCCTCTCTTATGAGTTCCTGTATGTCCTGAATTACCCAGTTGATGGTTAACCACTGTGATTGAGCCTGATGTGTTTAGGTCTGTACGGTGAAAAGTCCCTGGAAAAGATGTGTGTGTGCAGGCTGAAAATAACAGCTGAATGTTCAAAATATTTCAGAACAATAAAACCAGAAGATTAAAAAAGTTTTGAGTTTACATTTAACAGTTCACAGAGGAACCAGGGGAAAGCTTCTGGGTTGCATGAACTTCACAAGTCGCTGCACGCCCTTTGACACCGTCTCTCCTGGAGCGTTACTACGGGCTGCGATGGTGATAGCTGTTTGTGTGGTTGTGTGATCGGTGATTAAATCTGTGTGTGTGCGTGCATGAGTGGCATGTGTGTGTCACTGATAAGTGTGTTGGCCTTTAAAGTAGTTCCTCCCCCTGACAAAAGTCCACCACTTCTAACACACTGTCTGCCCTCCTTTCTGTCTGATGTCTCTTCATGAATCTTCTCAGCGATTCTCCCCACCTCTGTGGTGGAACGCGTCTGTGAAGTTCTGTTTTACTGATTCTGAAGCTCAGAGGCTTTTGCAACAGTGGAAATAAGAGGAGCAGCAGCAGGGTTTAATGCCGGGCCTTTTCACAGAGGAACAGAGGGGGTGGGGGGGTAAGCAGAGAGGTTACTGAGCAGTGGGCATTCAACGATTAAAAGACAACAACTCTTTGAAAGCTGACTGAGTTTGTGGCCCCCTCCGCTCATTCCCGCTTTTTCCCACGTGTTGTTTTCTATTTATTTCCCAGGACTGGGCAGTGACAGAGAATTACAACATTTTCACTCTGGCCTGCCGAGACATGCAAGGGAATGTCTCGCTAATGAACCTAATGGCATTAGCTTGAAGTGAAACATCACGATGACAGAATCTAGTTCAGCGATGCAGTACGGTGAATTTGGAGGTAAATCTGATCGCCAGAATGGTTCCATTAAAAACTGGTGTAATTTTCTGTTAACATTAAGAAATTTGTTCCAAACAAAGAACGCACTCAACCTTTCTGCAAGACTAAATTAAGCTGAGAAATTCATCAATAAAGTGAAAAATAAATCATTCACATTTAATAAAGGACTCAAAACATTTTAATCTATAGATTTCCCTGTAAGCTGTCATCAGTCTGATGAGTTTATCAATCACTGGCGATGCATTGGTCACTAAATCTCTGTGAATCTAAAATCTATAAAAACATTTATTTAAAGTTTAAATAAAAATGGAGTTTTTTTATACGTACCTTTTCATCATTACCACACATTAAATTGCTGTTCCCATTGCTTTAAGTGAATAAAAACAGGCAAAGGAGGCAAGGCAGCTTTATTTATAGAGCACATTTCGCACAGAAGCAATTCAATGTGCTTTCCAGGTGCAAGATCAACAAGAACACGAAACGTTTAAATCTACATGACATTATAAAACAGCAGTTTATAAAATCAAAGTTAAAACACACAAATAAAAACAGATGTAAGAACTAAAATAAAAATACGAAGTGCAGAAGGTGCAGCATAAAGGTTGGTTTATGCTTGACGCGTCCGCGAGGTCCGCACGGCTCAGCGTGGCGAAATTGCATCATTTTAACAACCACGCCCCTCCACCGCGTCTCCGCATGGCCCAAAATTTCCGCAACATGCACTTAGGAAATTTTCTAAAGCTTGGTTTATGCTTGACGCATTTACTTTCCACTTGGTGATGCGGCTCACGGATGGAACGCGCTTCACAACTTGCAGCGTTTATGGTTCATGCGGCTCGTCTCTGCGGTGAGCAAATATTCTCCCAAACTGTAGGGGGCAGCATGGTGATTAGAAATTTTCCTATGTGCGCGTTGCGGAAATTATGGGCCGTGCGGAGACGCGGTGGAGGGGCGTGGTTGTTGAAATGACGCAATTTTGCCGCGCGGAGCCGTGCGGACCTCGCGACGCGTCAAGCATAAACCAACCTTAACCACGTGGACGGTCGGACGCGGAAAAACATGGCTGACTGGCAAGAACTAGTATGGCAGAGGTTCGTAAATACAGACATTTGTATGATTCAGCTCTCAAAGATCACCGTGATCAACATGTTGTTAATAATTCTTGGAGAGAAATAGCTCGCACTGTCGGAAAAGACGAGGACGCTGTTAAAAATGCTGGAATGCCATGTTGTAAACAACAGTAACTTTTACTTCTACTACGGTGTAGTGTTGGATGCATGCCGTAGAGTTCCATGCTGCCCCCTACAGTTTGGGAGAATATTGGCTCACCGCAGAGACAAGCCGCATGAACCATAAACGCTGCAAGTTGTGAAGCGCGTTCCATCCGCGAGCCGCATCACCAAGCGGAAAGTAAATGCGTCAAGCATAAACCAAGCTTCAAAGAGAGCTGTCCATGCTCAGAAGCATCAAACCTGAATGAACTTGTTAAAGAAGAATGGTCCAAGATACCTTCAACCAGAATCCAGACTCTCATTGGAAGCTACATGAAGAGTTACAGGAGAGAAACAGGAAAATGGCCTCTATAGATGTAGCAAATAAACAGGGCGTGACGATGTTGCTGAGTTTAATGGAAACAATGAATGGTGTTGTCAAAAACATCTTCAGCCTGCAGACAGCTTCTGTACACTTCTCCGTTATAGTCAGAAATCAGAAGAAAACATTGCAGAAGCAGTTTTTGTTTGCTCACAAGCTTAAAATGGCCAGAGGGGGAAATTTTTTCCTTTGAAGATGCATCAGGCTATTGTTGGGCTCAGAAAGGAAGGCTTTATGTGAGAGGTGACCATACCCTGGTACAGCGCTTGGATGGGACCAATTTATTCAACAACAGCATAATGACCCAAAACACACATCCCAAACAAAAAAAAGTGCTAACTGGGCTGGAACTGCAGCAGCTTATTTGTTCTGAAAGCAGTTAAAAGAAAACATTCATAAATTTTAATAAATTCTTATTTCCTAACTCCTGTTTATTTTCTATATTTCCTAATGGGACTAATTTTATGTTTGCTTCCATGGAAAATTGTAGGAGTTCCCCATTTTGAGCAGTATTGTGGGCTTCGTATGGAATCCAGGGGGTTGAAACATCAGAATTCGTAAAATTATTTCAGATTTTAAAAAGGTACAAATAAACTTCGATCTATTAAACTAAATATGGAGACAACATGTTCAACAGTTTACTGACATGTAAATTTGATTTCAGGTTTGCATCATGACAACAAAATAGACATAAAATGACCTCGTAAAAATGCTTGTGATTGCCGCCCCAGTCAGTGGTGATGAGGCAACACTTTGGCATGCTTTGATCAGCTCTCTGGTCCAAAAGGACACCTGCTACCTTGTCAGGGACTGTGTGGACAATCGTGAGCTTTTGCTGTTGGTTTAACCTCCAGGGGATTGTCAGAAGACCTGCAAAGGTGGAAGACGAGTGGACGCAGTAGATCAAGAGAAAGGACAAACTGATAGAAGAATGTGTCAGAAGTAAACTGGTCAATCTACGGAGATATTAAGGATCATTTGACCTGATATGTATTTTTCTGATAGTGTATTAAAACACATAATTGATTTGTCCCCTGCAACAAATCTGGATAAGTTGAAAGTGTGCCCCCAGGAGTGACACACACTGTTATCTGACGCCGATAAGAGGACAAACAAGAGTTGAGAAATGATTCTGGACATGTTTACTTGTAGAAAGAACTGGTATAAAACTGTAATCAAAAGGTTCACCAGTCACAGAGATGTCAGTAAATCCAATTTTTCATCTTCTGTCTGCCTGATTTCCTTTTTCTGACTGTTAACAGAACATATAACCAAGTTACAAGGTGCTTTTCCCTTTCAAATGAAGCAGGAACAACTGGAGTGGGGTAAGAAACCATCCTGTCTGAGCTTCAGCTGATTATTGAGATAAAAGTGTACTCACCTATTGTCCACGTTCCAAGGCAGCAACACAAAGGACCATTAAAAAGGCCGGTAATCTAATCCCAGTCTTTTCTGCTCTTTCTTGATCCAGAGATCCTCTCTTCTTACACAGACTTAACTCTTTTTCAGGACTTTTCTCTTCTATCCAGGCACAAGACTATTTTTGCTCATTACAGCATTTTTACTAAAATACCTCATGAACCACTGGTAAGATTTAAAAAAAAAACTGAAATGCACATCTACAACTCATTAAATGTGGCGTCATCCCCAGTCACGATTGGCCCTACAGTTATCAAACATAACAACAATTTACGTGAACCACGTCCACGTCTCTCTTACTTTGTAAATATAAATATAGCAAATATAGCTGCAAAATAACAGTTAGAGAACGATCTTTAGAAGCTGTTAAAAGTAATAATTTAGCTTACTCACCTCAGATTGGGCCCAAAATCTCCGTTTTAGGGAAGCGGTAGTCGGCGGGATCCTGCTAATTACTGGAACGGCTTGGACTAATTTGTGAAATGCTCTTCAAACCAGCATAACCGGTTCAAACTCCACCAAGTTGGTGAAAGAGTCTGATGTAAAAAATACTAAACTACAAAATCTAAGAGCCAAGCTACTCGAACTAAATAATTTTAATACTAGAAGTTTTGCTGGGACTCTGACACAATGCTAATGCTAACTACAGCACAAATCACTTACGAGCCCCGACTGCTACACCGCAGTGCTTTTACAACCTACAGCCACAGAGGTGCTACGTAGCACTTTTCTGAAATACGTAGCATTGTTCTCGTTAGCCATTGGCTGAAACTGACTCAAAATAAACGTGTTCTATACTTTTGAGCTGAAGATGGCACTGGACTGACGTTTGTAGACAGAATTTGGTTTTCAAAGAAAACACATCAAAATGCAAAAATAATAACTAGACATGTCTACAACACTACTAGACACTCATTTATAGTAGTTATCAGCTAAAATAAGTTGATTTTGATGTGACTTGCTCTTTAAAGTGTCAATTACTCAGTCAGATTC
This sequence comes from Nothobranchius furzeri, assembly GCF_043380555.1. NCBI lineage: Eukaryota > Metazoa > Chordata > Actinopteri > Cyprinodontiformes > Nothobranchiidae > Nothobranchius > Nothobranchius furzeri. The sequence continues at coordinate 59,546,834 of NC_091754.1, forward strand.
ACATACATGAGCACAACTGTGGTATGTTAGTAGCTGAGAGGCATGCCAATCACAAACGCTGAACTCCAACCTTTGCACAAGACAATAGGATTTCATTCATTCAGCCTTTTGGAATTAGCCTGGCAAGCCATCCTATATATGTAAATGTATTGACCCTTTGCACCTAGGTCACCTGATCACGTGGTTCCACCTTACTGGGTGGCAAAAACATGTAAACAGTGAGCGACACCAGTACTTAACAAAGGGAAAAGCAAAGCCTGAAATTGTTTTTGCAAGCTTTAGCAATCCTTCAACTAGTTCGAGGTCAGTTCAGTTATCAGACGAAGCAGGAGCTAGGCGGGGCTCACAGAGAGCGGTATGTTAGCTAGCTTACCAACCTTAGCTTAAAGAGACAATGTGTAGTTTTTACAATTAATTTCTGGAAAGATCCATCAAACTGTTGTTGGGAATGAATGAAATGATGCCCACTTGTTGAAAAATGTTGGCGGCTTTGTAACATATAACCATAAAAATCTGGTCTAAAATACATGGGAGCGGGTCTAAGGGTGTGTCCGAATCCACGGGAAAGATGCTTGTAAGAGTGCGATGACGTCACAGCGCAGCGACGAGTACTGTCCGAATTCCAAGAATACTCATTCTCACGTCCTCAAACACGTCCTCGCTCCGCCCACATTTCGAGGACGGGTCTGTTGTATCCTCACAGAACAAGGCTATCCCAGCATGCTTTGCGCGCCGGCTGTGGATTTTCAACAGGCAGAGAAAATGGGGAGAGCTACGAAGTTTTAAACGTAAGTTTGTTAAAAACTAGCCGTAGAAACCTTAAAAGCTTAAAGCGGTTCAGTTTATAGACATTTTTCGTTTGTATATTTGTTCTTTAAATTACTTTTTAGGCAGAAATCAGCCAGAACGAGTTTGTATCGCGGTTCCCAGTTATTCCCGTGTGTGTGTGTGTGTGTGTGTAGCGAATTAAACTTGTCATTTGTTTTAAGGACAACGGAGCACAGAAGCATTTTTATTGAGCTTAGAGGTGAAGAGTGAAGCTATTCACACACAACCACAGAAGTTCTGCTATGAAAAGTAGTTTTACATTCGGGGATTTACAGCTGACACGTTATAATGAAGTAAAACGTGTTTGTGTAAAGAATATAATTTTTATCTTCTCATGTGGATAAATGTAAAAAAGTGTTTATTGCCTTTTTGTCACCTGTGGTCTGATTTTCTCTGTAGGACTGCAGGTGTCCAGGGTCAGGAGAGGCTTTACCTGGTGGTCCTACTGGGAGAGAGGCCTTCTACTGTCATCATGTTAATGTTATTTAGCTGTTTGATATTTGAACATGTTTATTAAAACAAATACTAACTGATAACTCTTTCTGGTCATTGATTTTACCACCAGTTTTATTATTACAGATGTTTTTGAACATGTTACATGAACAGAAAATGAAAAGATGGTAAGGAGACAAGATTATTTATAATACGTTACACTTATTTACAGATCAGAACCAGTATGGACCAGTTATGTACTGTTAAAGCAGGATTAACCTGAGTGACTCTTCCTGGATCATTTATTTAAACTGAGTGAGCAGGAAGTCTTTAACAATGCAGCTGGATCTGCTACAGGAGGATCCAGACGTGGATGGAGGGCTAGAGCAGACCCGTGGCTGGTCGTTTCTGGCCAGAGGAACATCATACAGGACGGTCTGCAGAGAGAGCTTTGGGGCGCTTCCTCTCACTGTCCACTCCATCGTCCATCTACAGGGCCTGCTGGGCTGGCTCAGACGACGGCTGTTACATCTCTGTGAATGACTTGCCGTTAACAGTAGTGGTGGTCTGCTGGTACCTCCTGAAAGACAGAGCACCGCTGACCTCCTCCACACACATCTTCCTCGCGCTCATCCTGCAGACCCACAACTTTACCAGCACAGAGGCAGATGTGCAGCACAGTGCATGCTGACCTGTAATAGATGAAATAAGAGTTTCTTTGTTTTTTTTATAGAAAAATGTAAAACAAAACATAACCTGCAGTATACTGGTTCTGTTCAGTTTAAAGAAAAGCAGCAGGGAATAGTTAAACCGTTAGCATTAGCTGAGATGCCGTTCCACTGGCTGAGATGTTCACTGCTCTTTCCTGGAGGCCAAACCAACAACAGCCTTCCCCGTCACAAGTCAACGATGGGTCCATGAATCTTGAGTGGCACTGCGAGGTAGATCTGGCTTTTCAGATCCTAGTGTTTCATTATCTATTTTCCATCTGAGACTGTTGCAGGAGATAGGTGTAGGAGACGGGTTTCATGTTCAGCCAGCATGAAAAATTCAAAGTAACAGATTATAACCAGAAATTATAATTAAATAAAAGTTTTTCAATGAAAAATAAATCATTACATTGTCACTGGACTTGTTCTCAAACGCCACAGAGTATGGCCTGGTTACATTTATTAATTGATTAATTATTGATTAATAACTTAATTAACGTGTTTGTTTGGGCCCTTTTAAGGCTCCCCCTCTCCGCGTGCTGCCAGTTTCTGCCGTCTGATTGGCTGAGAGCAGCCGAGGAGGTGTGGCCAGTTGCGTCACCTGAGAGCGAGTGATGAAAGCTTAGAGAGGAGCAGAGAGATTAAATAGAAGGCAGGCGCAGGAGCAGACTGCTATATCCGCCACACGGAGACGAACGGTGCCAGCTGCTAGCTCAGTTAGCCTCACTAGACAGTTAGCCACTAGCTCCAGAGTCCTAGCTCTGTTACTACTCATGAGGGAGGAGCGGGAGCGCTAAAGTCTGGGTGACAGTGTGGGAGTCGACGCTTTCAGCTCCTGCTCGACCGTCCTGATCTGACTCCTTGTGTTTATGAGTACCCGTGTACCTGTGCGTGAGAGTTTATGTACACAAGTACACCTCCTTCCCTCCTACCAGCAGCGTGTTTGTAAATGTGAGTCCGGTTAGCAGGAGCAGCAGCAAACCCACAAACACGGCGTGACTTGTTTGCTCGGTCCGGTTCCTTGGCAGCGGATTGACATCCTTTAACCTGCAGCAGCATGTGAGTACTAACGTGACTGTGTGTTTTTATGAATGAGGAGTCACTTTGTGCTGTGTGGCAACGGTCTTAAAGGAAGAGCGTTCCTCCTGAAGGCTGTCAACGTGGTGACAAATGCTGCAACACCTCGGCTGTTGCACAAACTTGTGACTGTGCACCAGGAAAAAGCGAGATCAGCTTAAGTTATTTACACGTTTTAAAACTTCTCCTTAAAGGCGGGTTTATTGATTATTTGTTTTGCAAATCGTTAGAAAGGGCCGGAAGTCAAACTTGTCAGCGTTAAAAGTTGCATTTTTACGTTTAGAACATGGAACGTGAGGAATTTAAATGAGCTTTGTGATTGCAACTGTGCGGAGGTTACGTCACCGCATGCCAAAGAGCTAGTCAGTTGTTTCAGGCGTTTCTGTGGACAGTTTATGGATCTTTACAATTTAACCTGCTTCCAGATGGAGCTGTGAACAACCTCAGCTTGGAGAAATGGAGACCAGTTTTGACTTGAGCCTGATTTATACTTCCGCGTAGGTGCGGAGACACCGGCGCAGGAGCTCTCAGACGAATAGCATAGAAAATGGCATAGAACTGGCAAAAGAACTAAAAAAAATTACAATAGAAGATAACGACTTACTCATCTCACGTGACGTCACATCCCTGTTCACAAAAACACCAACTCCCAAAAAACCATGGACAGTGAACAGAATCAGACAGGACAAGACTTTACACAAAAGTTGTCCTGGATATGAGCTGTTTAAATTCCAAACACACATTAGGTGTGCAGCTCCTGAGCCAACACTACTAGTCCCATCAGCCGAGGAACGAAAGGTCAGAAGCTCCCTAGGAAGAAAAGTCTGGAATAAATGTGAGTTTTAAACAAATGTGGCAGGTGCCAGTCAGACAGGCTGGGGGAGGAGGTAGGTGTGGTGCGTGCAGCTTCCTAACGTTTCCAACTCTTCCTGTTGGTTTCTGAGCCAGAACCAGAACTACCTGGGGGCAGAGAGGGATCCGAGTAAACAAACACAATAAAATAGTTTCATCTCTGTACTAATTTTCAGTCAAAATTAAAACCTGGATCATATTTCTGAGGGTAGTGCCTCACTGAGTTTATGTCATGAGTAAATTCAGAGTAAAAGTGTTTAACAAAGATTAAAAACCTGCATTTGTGTGTTTTTATTCAATAACAGACAAATACTTTCTTATGTGTTAACTGCTTATCCTAAAAAAGGAAACCAACCGTCCTACAAGATTTCAATGCAAGTGTTGTAAGAAAAATGGATATTTTTGTTCTAGACGGAATCATTTAACAGAAAAACTGGAATATCTTTATTTCTTTGGGATTACAAACAGGTCAGAGTCCATATTTAAACCATAACTTGCAGGAAACTGTCCTGAAACCTTCCAAATGCATTTGTCGAAGGTCTGAAGACGAATAAAACTCTGAAGCTCATAAAGGTGGAAAACAAATCCAGTAACAAGTATGAGAAACTAGAGTTGGGTCATTTGTAAAAGGTTTTTACACAAAGTGAGAGTGTTTAGCAGCAGGAGGCGGAGCTTCTTGTTGACTCAGCTGCTGACTGAACTCAGTGACACCAGTGCATTTGCGTGCAGTGTCAGAAAACCAAAGTATTGCCTTAGTTTGGTGTAAACGCGTTAGTCTGGCTGAAGTCAAACTGAATCGAGGTTGGAAACCAACTCCTCTACATGTTAACAGCTCAGTCGAGCTGTGACCGGTTGGACACGCCCCCTTTCGGAAGTGGAGACAGTGAAGCAGTGAAGCAGTCTGATAATCGCGTCGCCACAAAGGACCACGTATAACGCCATCAAACAGTGCAGTACGTACCAAATGCAGCATAGTTGTTGTCCCTTCCTTTGGCCGTTGTGCATATCCTGTTTTAACTACGTCTTCTTCACTCCCGCCAGCGTTTGTTTACTAACCGTGTTGCTATAAGCTAGCTGGAAGAACACCTACACCAAAGAGCGCATGTTTCATACTAGGGATTAGCGAGTACGCCACTATCTGTATCTGTTCAACCATCTAAATGATCTGTATCTGTACTCGGAGTGGGTGTGGCCTAACCCGGAAGTGGGTGTAGTTTAACCGGAAGTGGGTGTGGTTTACATCAATACGTTATTTTAAGTCTGATCAGAAGTTGCTATGTGTATTGTTTATTTACAGAGCAGCCTCAGAGTTGAGATTAAATGTTTTTGATCACAATAGTAAAGACACTATTATAGAACAAGTTTTTCAATAAAATCAGAACATTAATATTTAGAGAGAGAGAGAGAGAGAGAGAGAGAGAGAGAGAGAGAGAGAGAGAGAGAGAGAGAGAGAGAGAGAGAGAGAGAGAGAGAGAGAGAGAGAGAGAGAGAGAGAGAGAGAGAGAGAGAGAGAGAGAGAGAGAGAGAGAGAGAGAGAGAGAGAGAGAGAGAGAGAGAGAGAGAGAGAGAGAGAGAGAGAGAGAGAGAGAGAGAGAGAGAGAGAGAGAGAGAGAGAGAGAGAGAGAGAGAGAGAGAGAGAGAGAGAGAGAGAGAGAGAGAGAGAGATTTTCTATAGCGCCTCTCAAGATAAAAATCACGGGGCGCTTCACAAAAACAAAACATGTAAAATAGGAAAAAAAATTAGAAAATGATTAAAATATATTTAAAATTAGCAAAAAATAGACAATTGTGATAAAAAAATGTAAAGAAAGAGCGCGAGTGAATAGGAAAGAGGGAGTGGATCCTGAGTAAGAGGAAAGAGTGAGAGGGGAAAAAAAAAACCCGACCAGAGTGGAGGCAGTGACTGACGCAGCACGAGCCGTTTTCAGTTCTGTCTTGTCAAATGTACCACGTATGTTACGGAAAAAGTAACTTTAAATAACTTTAAAGTAACTTTAAAAAGAAGCAAACTGAAGAAAACATGGGGAGTACTGAAGAAACGTGAACAGTGAAGCAAGCACAGAGATCCGTTAGTGTGTGTGTGTGTGTGTGTGTGTGTGTGTGTGTGTGTGTGTGTGTGTGTGTGTGTGTGTGTGTGTGTGCGTGCGTGGATGGACCGGATGCGGACTGAGCTGTGAGCTCCCGCTGCAGTTTTGTGTGTAGGGAGGGGCGGGCGCTCTATTTGACTGGCCAATCACAGAGCGGGAAGACAGTCAGTTACCCAATGAGGATTTTCCTTCAGCACGATTACAGATATTTACGAGTTTTACTCGTTTCATGCTCGTACTCGTCAAAAATGCTTTATCCGGGGGCTCATCCCTGTTTCATACTAAGAAGATTCAAGACAATCGGATGTATTTCAGTTGTTTTTACTTACTTTACTATCTGACCTGCTCTGCATTCCTCAGCTTGGTTCACATTACCAGATGAAAGACATCTGTAATGAGTCCACCTGTAACCTTCACGTTTATTAAATACTGACTTTTTTAGGAACGGTTTGGTTTTACATGAATGTGATTGTAACAAATTAATGAACATTTATGCCCCCCCCCCCCACACACACACACACTTGAGACACACGCCTAACCTGTTGTTGCTAAGTAGCGTCAAACCCTTTCTGGCCTTCGAGCAGCCCGATGGTGCATCAGGATTAGCACTTTCATACTAGAAACCTGCCGTGTCCAGTCCTATACATGTCTGCTGCCCCCTGGTGGAGGATCTACTGGTGGTGAGGGCCAGTTTTATTTCTGTATTAGTGTAATATAAACACATCATAAAATAAAACTGATTATTATCTAAGTTTTATAATATTGGACAGTGTCGGTACAGGATCGGCTCGGGGTCCTTCGACTTCCGATGACGTCACATGACTGCATATCTACTCGGCTTTCACACACACGTTTTGGAAAGACATCAGCAGTTTTGTTAATAAATTCTTGTTTGTTAACACCTAAATGTTTTCTTTATAGTTGTAATTTGTTAATAAAACACCATATTATCTTTGTTTTGTAAAGAATGTGAAACTGCATAAAACCAACATCGGACTGACACAAAACACAACAGTTCTTATATGTGAAGCCACATCTGTTTGTATTCATGTGGAGCTCGTCCGTATATTTCCTTCGTTGTTATCTAAATACATTCTTTGACTCAAAATATTGCTTGGTGTCTTTCAATAAGGTTCTTATATTTTATTTTGCCCCATTTCATCAACATCAAGAGCTTTTGAGGGTCACCGTTTATCATTTGCTTATATTTTACATTTCCTTTAGAAATTCAAACACATTTTCTCCAAAAAGTGTTGATTTTTGGACTTCAGGACTACAACCGCTAAGACTACGACCGCAAATGTGTTCAGAGCAATCACAATCATAGTGTGATAACGTCACTTCCGTAAGCTTCATGTTCAGCCAATCAACTACTTTGACGTCATCGGCAGTCGAAGGACCCCGAGCCGATCCTGCACCGACACCGGCAACAAGCTCACTTTAAAAAAAGCCACTTTAGCACTTAATTGATTTCTTGATAGTAATAAAAAAATTGTTAAAAATATCTTTGAACCTTTTTTTTTGAAGCAGTAAATTGATGATGATCATTTCATAGATTTTCTGTAACACTTGATATTTGCGTTGGTGTTTAGTTGAGCCTTCTTTCCACCGGATGTGAAAGTGTGGCGAAATGGCGCCAAAGCGGACGGGTTCCTTTCTACCAACAGCAAAGTGTGATGATTTGGATGTTTCCTAGAAGTGAAGGGATGCCATGACAATGTTTCGAGTCTGTTTATGTGCTTCGCTTACGTAACACGTCAAACTCCGCACTTTAGATTGGGCCAGACAGGAAGTCAAACACCAAAGCAGTGTAAAACATCCGAAAACTTTCAAAATAAAAGTCACGTGCCGATAAGCGACACTATTTCCTGTGAAACCCCCATAGCCGATGTGAACGGAACAGAAAATAAACCACAGATACAAGCAGCTGTCTTTGTGGACTTCCCAAATTACATGTGATGTTGAAAAGATCCCAGGATTTTGTGACCTTACAGGATCAACTGTAGGGAATGCTTTTGCTCCCGGTCGGAAGGGACTTCGCGGTTAATACGCCTCTATTTCGTTATACGTTTCACGTCCGGTGGAAAGGAGGCTTTAGACTAAAGCACCAAGTCTCTAAATAACCCAAAAGATGAATCTGTGTTCTTGCGTCAGACATTTAGGATATAGAGACACTGAGATGAAGACCTCCTGCTGAACTTGTGTTTACAGCTGTCTCCGAGAGCTAGTGTTTGACAGAGTGAGCAGGATAGATGTTACAGTGCTGGTGACCTCGTATCGGGACGTGAGGTCAAAGCAGACTTAAGAGGTGTCTTTTTGTTTATTTTATTTTGAGAAAGTGAATCCAAATGCAAACGTTTTCACTTCAGACGAGTCAGAAAGACTCTCGGGTAGTGAAACATGATGATTTCTCGAGGTTTTCTTTGCACGCTGACTGCCAAATTGCTCATATTTCAGAGTTCAGGTCTGTTTTAGGATTAGGCGTAGGTTTATCATCATCCTGTCCTCTTCTCTGTCTCCTATCCTATCATATCGTACCTACGAGGATCAGATCAAAACACACCGAGTACATTTGGTGAATCAGTCACTGCTCCGTGAGGGACTAAAAGGTTGGTTTGTACAAATGCTGGATGATAACCAGATGTTTGTGTTTGCTCCACAATTAGCCAATTAGGGCAAAGGTGAAGCTGCACGACTGGCTGAGTGTGTGTGTGTGTGTGTGTGCCACCATTGATCTCCAGAACTTTGCCTTCTGGAGTTAATGTGTGAACCAGAGGCCTTTAAGCTGAAGCTCCGGGAACTTTTCACACACATTTATGTCTGACTTCTGCAGCTGCAGTCACATAGTTGACAGGAACTTGCTCTGCTATCTCATGAAGGTTGCTGAGGAGGATTGGGTTGAGGGAATTGTTTGCATCTTTGTGCTGCTCACTGGAGAGGGAAAGGTCATTAATCCCTTTTGTGCATTATTTAATCCAGCTGATGATAGTGATGTGTTTCAGAAGGTGGTTGTTGGGGTGAGGGAGAGTGTGTGTTTCAGTTAATAAGGTGGTGTTTTCAGTGTTGATGAAGAAAGATCTCTAGAAACCAGAAAAGAACCTTGTCTCTACGATTCTTCATCAGGTTTCCAGCTGAAGGGTCTTAGCATGATGTTTACTTTACTCCTGCACAGTATTATAAGACTTGGAGTATTGCTGAATATCGCACTAACTCTATCAGTTATGACGGGTATAAAAGTCCTGCCCAGCTTTCCGCCGGATCTCTGACAGCATGATACACAGCTACTGTTCTAGTCGGTGGTTAGTGTCCCAGTGTTTCAAGTCTGTGTTCCAGAACGCGTTAAGCTAACCAGTTCAGATCAGGCCAGACAGGAAATGCAACACGGGAGCATTTCGAAATGTCTGTAAACTTTCAAAATAAGACTCGTGCTGATTTTCTGTTAGAGAATACATCATTACCTGTGACACCTCTGTGGACGACGTAAAAGAACAGAAAACAAACCAGACCGTTTGGATGCTTACTGCTGCTTTTCTCCCTGGTTGTTATGACAAGAACTGGCAAAATCACGTGTGATCTTGCCGTTCTCCTGTTTGTGATCTCATGAGGCCAGCTGGGTTAAACGCATCCTCAGCACATGGGAAACGCTCCCCGTGGGACGGGACGTGCTGCTGAGGTCACTGGGGAAACGAGTCTATTATGGCACACATTTGGTGCTAAGCTCGGGCTAAGTCTTTAGCCGTATCAAATCTGGAAATAGTTCTTTTTAAAAATTTTTGTTTATTTTATTGTTCATGTTCTGAATTCCTTGTTTTACCATTGAACCTTTTTCCAGAAAATTGTTGACACTGGCGTGTGAATCTCATTCTGCACATTCAGCTCAAAATGTCTTTGGTTTATTTTCTTCTGATCTATTTTTTATATGCCAGACATCATTAAGACATCATTCTGATATAAACTGTTCAATTTTTCTTCAGCGGACTTATTTTTAATTTCTATTTGTTTGCTTTTCCTAAATAGGCCTGAAATTATGGAATTCTACTGCATATTAAAGCTGTTATAGCAAATTTGGAAAAGAAAATAGAGTAAACTTTTTTTCATGCCTCTTAACGTTTTTCTAATCTATCTGTCTGTCTTTCTATCTGTCTGTAAAACACAAAAATAAACAATCAATGATGAACAAGAGTCTGCTTCTAGACCTGCAGAAAAGGGACACACAACAATACAACAGGAGCAAGCTATCGCTGCGTCAACTTGATGAAGAAATATGAATTCAACATTGTTTAACTGAACAATCACATGATAATAAATCACAGTGCATTAAGTGCCCACCATAGCCTTAAGACATGTGTTGAACGTGCCCAAGTCCATACTTATGAGAGCACCATGTGAGCACCTGTGTGCGTGTATACTCGCTTTTATATATAAAGTTTCTCCATAGGAGCGTCCAATAGAGAGTGTGAGGGGCCACAGATCTGCCCCCTCCAAGTCCCAGAGATGCAGGAGCTGCCCCAGAGCACAGGGACTCCAGGGAGACTGCGACCAGAAAAGCCCCTGCCCCTCTCGAGAGGCGCAGAGGATTGCCCCGGGGGGGCCACAACCAGCAGCCGGCAGAGTCCCGGGAGATATCAGCGGCAAGCCCACAGGCCTGCCCGCAGCCTCTCACCCCCCAGCCGGCCGAGCCCGGAACCCAGGGGCGACCACCTCTGCCGTGGACCCAGCAGAGTCCAGGGACCCAGATCCTACAAGGCAGCCACTGGGATTGATCAGACAGACGCCAAAAATCTTAAACCCCCTGACCGGGTGAGCCACGAAAACTCAGGCAGACCAAGGCACTGCACTCCACACCAGGTGTGGCAAGGGGAGGGGAGACGAAGATGTATAGCATCAAAAGAAGTCCCAGGAGAGGGGAGGAGTCAAAGGCCCCACCTGACGTATACAGTCATACACAGACACAGTCATACACTCCCTCCCTCATGCTCACACATACACATACAACCAAAGACTTAAAAATGCACGCCGGACACCCACTCATGCTCCCCATATACACCCATTCACTCTGGTCCCGGCACTGCTGCACAAGGGGTACAACCATTACCGGTTCCCAGAGTTCGACCCTTTCTGCTGGGGTGCTGATGAGCAGGCTCCCCCGCCCAATGCTGAGCAAAGCAACCCACCACCCCAGACCCCAACCAGACGGCCAGATCTCCCTCCTAGCCTCCAGCCCTGGGATGCCAAGCGACAGTCTCCCTCCGCCTGCTCCAATATAGTGTTATTGCTTGTTGATGAGGTGTATTCCATGGGTGTAGTGAGTGGGCAGTGCGGGCATTGTCTGGCCTGTGCCAGCTGATGCCACCACACCACCCCAATTGCACCCACAGCCCTCAGTGTCTAAGTACAGTTTAAAATTGGAAGTGGGCACTGGCACTTGGGATGAGGCTGAAAAAGCCCCCTGCCAAATGCCGTTGAATGTGCTCACTCCCAAGGCCCTAAGTGTGTGTTTGCGTGGAATGTTGTTGGTGGAAGTGTTTAAGGTGCAAATAAAATTGGGGGGCAGGTTGCCACAGGAATGCGGAAATGGGGGTCATACCCGCACCCCTGACTTGTCCACCCTCTGTGGTCCCATGTGCATGTTTGTGTGATGATGTGAGGGAGCAGGAGGAGAAAAATGTGTGTGGGGATGGGGATGAATGGCTGGTTGGACTAAGCCCTCCAGGGAGCCAGCTCCCCCACTGGCCCCAAAAGGCACCTCTGTTGCTAAAATGCCACCCAGGGCATGAAGACCCCAGCCCATCTTGCCAGGGCCCAAAGCAGCAGCATCACAGAGCCTCACAGAGTCCGAGGGCACCAACCCAGCTCCACTCCAACATAATATCTACTCCAATCCCTGCATTTGCACAACTTCCAGAATATATAAGACATAGGACTTCCAGGTACGGTTGGGTCCTCCACCTCCTGGACATCCCCCTCCCACGTGATGGGACAGCAGAGGAGCCAAGGTCTACCTGAGCCCCCTGAGCCAGGGCCAGACACTGCCGCATGTTCCCGCCTTCTTCCCGGCAGCATACATGTCAGGACCCGACCCCCAAGGCCCCGCCCAGATCCCCACAGGGGCCGGCCACCCCCACACCCTGAGCCCCCAGGCCCCCACCCAGACCTGCTCAAGGGCAATGCAGCTGCCAGGCAGTGACCCATGGCCACCGCCAAGACTCCCAAGGGGCCCCACTCACAACCGCCAGTAGTTCACCCCCCGAGGCAACCCAAGCACCTCCAGATGGGGGGCAGCAGCCCCCCAGTCCCAGACACCCCCAGTGAACCCACCTCCAGGGAACGTCCGGATACTTCAAACTCAGACCCTCCACCCCCACACCTACATCATCCCGCAGGACAATATCCATAGTGCCCCATCATCGCTATGTGATGGAACCGATCAAAGGAGCCCAGCAAGATACTGGTTGATGCAAAGAGTATTTCTATTTTTCCAATTCAAGAGGATAGTTTTCTTAGCGATGCATATGGCAGTCAGAACCACATGAACCAAAGATTTTTCAATCGGGACATCGTCCAGGTTTCTCAGTAAACAAAGAGAGGCGGTGGTTGGGATATGACATTTCAGACCCTTTGACAGGTCTTCACATACTCTACCCCAAAATTCCTGGACAGGTGGACAGGACCACAGTGCATGAATGTAATTGTCAGGAACGTTGTTTGTGCAGTGTGTACAGGTGTCAGACGACACAAACCCCATCTTGAACATCCGATGACCTGTATAGTGTACTCTGTGTAGAATTTTGTACTGAACTAATTGTAAATTGGGGTGTCTGATCATTTTCAAAGTTTTTAAACAAGTCTGGGACCAGAAGTTCTGGTCAAAGCTGACTGATTGATCCACCTCCCATTTTTCAATAGGGATTGCTATTCTATCGTCTATTTTGGACAGTGTCTTATATACTTTAGACAGTAGTTTTTTTTTTTGGGGGGGGGGGGGGGGGGGTTTGAGATTATAGAAGTCTAATACCCTTGGTGGTGTTTGTAATTCTATTTTATTGAGCTTAAATTTTTGTTTGATTACAGATAAAATTTGGTGATTTTCTAAAAAGCTATTCTTATCTATTCCAAAATGGGAGACTATTCTTTAAAATGGGATGAAGTCCAATCCTTCATATATGTGTTCCAGGTATAGGGTTCCTTTACTTTTCCAGTCCGGAAGGTTCATCATTTTGTTATTTTGCAAATTATCAGGATTATTCCATATAGGTGTGCGTCTGCATGGCATTAGTGAAGACTCTTGTCATTTTTAGATACTCCCACCATGCTGTCAGAGAGGTGCTGATACTAATACTTTTGAAGCCTTCATGTTTTCTTATGCTTGAGCTAATAAATGGTAAGTCTGAAAGCTCTATCGTATTGCAAAGTGTCTGTTCCATATCTTAACCAAGACTCATCTAGTGGGTTATCTTGCAACCATCTTAGTATATATTGCAGCCTGTTGGCTAAGAAATAATAATAAAAGTTGGGTAGATCCAGTCCTCCTTTGTCTTTGGTCTTCTGAAGCGTTTTTAAGCTAATTTGTGGAGGTTTATCCTGCCAAAGGAATTTAGTAATTGAGGAGTCCAGAGATCTAAACCAGTCAGCTGGTGGTTTGTTTGGGATCATTGAAAATAAGTAATTTATTTTGGGTAAGACCCTCATTTTAACTGTAGCAACCCTCCCCATGAGTGATATCGGTAAGGATTTCCATCTTGCAAGATCATCTTCCACTTTCTTTAAAAGTGGGATGTAGTTTAGTTTGGTTAGATCTGCTAACTTGGGAGAGACATTAATTCCCAGCCCAGGTATGTGATATTCCCTGACTCCAATTGTGTATTAAGTAAATTGACAAAAGAGAAATTAATTGGTAGAACTGTGGATTTTAACTAGTTTATAAAGTAATCTGAAACTTTTGAAAAAGAGTATCAGTTCTATTGCTTGGGAGAGAGAGGATTGAGAATTCCGGAGAAAGAGTAAAACATCATCTGCATAAAGACTGATCTTATGTTCTATTATCTTACATTTAATGCCTTTAATACCTGTTGTTTGCCTAATTGCTGCTGCTAGTGGTTCGATAAAGATGGCAAACGGTGAGGGGGAGAGTGGGCCATTGTGAATTTCTCTTTTATTGACTGAAGGCTACAAACACTTTTGTCCACGTCTGAATTTCTGAAGTTAATTAGAAATAATCTGATATATACAAACATAAGGATAGAAAACTTTGACTCGGCCCACTGCAGTGTTCCTGCTTTGGTTTCAGCTGAAAGGGAAAAACAAAAGTGGGATGTGGTCTGGGTCAGTTCTGATTCCTCTAACCTGATAGCCTAGCTAATTCGGGCTGGTGGTCTGTAAAGGGCTGATATTTTTCAGATCTGTTGAACGACTCCTTTAAGACTTTCCTCTTGTCTTAAAGATGACAACTCAGTAGCTAAGCTAGCATGTTAAATCAAAAAGCGTCTGCTGATGCTTACGTCTGCAACATGAGTGATTCTTTAAGACAAAAGGAGATTGCTGTAAAGACTCTGACACAACTAGTCAGTGACTCGATGCAATCTGCTGGGTTCCTTATATAGGATATTTAAGTAATGGGACTAATGAACTGAACTCAACTGGTTTGTATACTTTGTTCCTTGAGACAACTCATCGGGATTAGGCTCTATAGAAATAAGCTGATTTAAATGGAATGGAACTGAAAAAAGGTTGATTTTAAATAGGGCTGCAACTAACGATTATTTTCATAATCGATTAATCTGTCGATTATTTTTTCGATTAATCGATTAATCGGTTTGTTATTGTTTAGCTATTTAACCTATACAAGTGATGGATGCATTTCAGTTAAGAAAAAAAAAACATAAGAGAATTGTGCAGTTGACTGCAATCTATTTTATTGCACATGAACACAGTCAGCAGTATAAAATGAGCTAAACAGTGCAAAATATCAGTCCAGAATAATTTTTTAGCATTAGCTGGAAGCCTGCTCCTTCCACCATGCATAGTGGCCTCATGTCTTTTACCAGCATGTTTAGAATAGAGTTTGTAAGTGGTATGAATTGCTGGGGGGTGAGTGTCTCTTTCCCCATGTAGTTGTCCATCGTTGCTTGTTTTTTTTCTGCATAAGAAACACAAATAGACTGAAATAAGTACACATATAAAATAAAGCAGCACACACACTACAACACTAAATCAATATTATATTATTTGAATTAATTAACAATATACAGTGATCATTTATTTTGAGGGTTACGTTCTACAAAATAGCCCGCAACAGGAGATATTCAGAAAAAAAGTCTAATTTTTTTACTATTAAAAAGCTCTAAGTAAGAAGCTCATGAGGTTTTTACTTTGAGTCGGGAGTGTTTAAATTAGCTAGAAAAATGTGAAAAATGATTATTTTGTGTAATACTGTTTAAGAAACATGATAAAAATGTGTTGTGAGGCGTTTTACAGCGTTAGATAGTAAAACAGCCTTTTAATAGTAAAAAAATGACTTTTTCTGAATTTCTCCTGTATTTAAAAATTGAAAGCGTACAACTATGCCGCGTTATATTCACCTGGACACAGCTCGTCTGTATATTTTTCACCGCGGAGTTGTCCTTTTTTGAATGAGGAACATAGTTATGGGTTTGTGCCGTTTTTCTCTTAACTAGAACATTCTTATAAACAGACGTGCTAAATTTGGCAAGCGCATGATTCACAACACGGAGGAGATTCACGATTGCATCTAGTCAATCAGAAGTAGAACACCGTAGACTGACGCGGCAAAAAAACATGTTTAACATCCACTATAACGAACTCAGCTAAAACACTAAGTCCAGCTTGTTTATTTTCTGTTACTTACCGGGCTGGCTCTTCCAAATGACGGCTCACTTGACCGCGGTGCTCTTCCTCAGCCCCCACGTTTTCGTCTCAAATGTTCACTTAGGGACGTCGTGCTTCCGTGCCATGCTAGATGGTTTTTGCATATTTTGCCTTTTCAAGGCATCTAGACTGAAGTGCTCCCATACTCGTGAGGTTTTTGTCCGGGGTTTCTCTAAAGTTTTGTCGCGTCTATTTTCTTCCGTATTTCCTCTTGTTCCGCCATCTCTCACAGCAAGATGAGCGTCAGTAACGTGATACGTCATGAAAACCGAGGGCACTCATTGGCTCATTTCTTCTTCTACGGCTCCACTGGTAGATCAGTGGCTCATTACTGCCACACACTGGCGGCAAATTTAACAGCTTGTAACCGATGTCAGATTGTGGTAAAAATAGACTTTATGCGGTAAAATATGATTATTAAACAACTAATCGATGACTAAAAAAGTTGTTAACTATTTTAATAATCGATTATAATCGATTAAATCGATTAGTTGTTTCAGCTCTAATTTTAAAGTAGAACTTGCTCAACTAAAAGAAGAAAATCCTGTTTATGCTGTGTTAGACTGGGCATTTTCAGAGGTCACATTCCTGCAGCCCAGTATGACCTTTAAGGGCCTGTTGGAAGGACTGGTTTTTTGTTTGACAAAGGGCTCCAAGCTCTGCTTTTGGAAATATAACTGAATAGCTATATAAAAGTTTATGGTGATATTTGAACAGGTGTCACTGACCGAGAGAGAGAAGGATGATCGAAGACAACACATTGGTGTGAAATCAGACTAACAATAAAGGTAGTATCAAGGGTAAACTTGGGCCGGAATAGTCAGGTATTCATTATCAAATGGACTGGTGGTGGATTTAAGCCATTATTTGACTCAAAGCTGCCCGTTTGAGCATCGTGCCTTTTTAACAGAGAAAGGGAAGATATCATTTAACATTCAACATCCACTCACCTAAAGGATTATTAGGAACGCCTGTTCAACTTCTCTCTAATGCAATTATCTAATCAACCAATCACATGGCGGTTGCTTTAGTGCATTTAGGGGTGTGGTCCTGGTCAAGACAATCTCCTGAACTCCAAACTGAATGTCAGAATGGGAAAGAAAAGTGATTTAAGCTATTTTGAGTGTGGCATGGTTGTTGGTGCCAGACGGGCCGGTCTGAGTATTTCACAATCTGCTCAGCTACTGGGATTTTCACCCACAACCATTTCTAGGGTTTACATGGTGTGAAAAGGGAAAAACATCCAGTATGCAGCAGTCCTGTGGGCAAAAATGCCTTGTTGTTGCTAGAGGTCAGAGGAGAATGGGCCGACTGATTCAAGCTGATAGAAGAGCAGCTTTGACTGAAATAACCACTCGTTACAACCGAGGAACGCAGCAAAGCGTTTGTGAAGCCACAACACGCACAGTCTTGAGGCTACAGCAGCAGAAGACCCCACCGGGTACCACTCATCTCCACTACAAACAGGAACAAGAGGCTAGAATTTGCACTAGCTCACAAACAGTGGAGAGTTGAAGACTGGAATAATGCTGCCTGGTCTGATGAGTCTGGAGTTCTGTTGAGACATTCAAACGGTAGAGTCAGAATTTTTCGTAAACAGAATGAGAACATGGATCCATCATGCCTTGTTACCACTGTGCAGGCTGGTGGTGGTGGTGTAATGGTGTGGGGGATGCTTTCTTGGCACTCTTTAGGCCCCTTAGTGCCAACTGGGCATGGTTTAAATGCCACGGGCTTCTTGAGCATTGTTTCTGACCATGTCCATCCCTTCGTGACCACCATGTACCTATCCAACGATGGCTACTTCCAGCAGGATAATGCACCATGTCATAAAGCTCCAATCATTTCAAACTGGTTTCTTGAACATGACGATGAGTTCACTGTACTACAACGGCCCCCACAGTCACCAGATCTCAACCCGATAGAGCATCTTTGGGATGTGGTGGAACGGGAGCTTCGTGCCCTGGATGTGCATCCAACACATCTCCATCAGCTGCAAGATGCTATCCTATCAACATGGACCAACATTTCTAAAGAACGCTTTCATCACCTTGTTGAATCAATGCCATGTAGAATTAAAGCAGTTCTGAAAGTCAAACACCATTTTAGTTTGGTGTTCCTAATAATCCTTTAGGTGAGTGTATATGAAACAGTTATGATGTGTCAGCTCGGATCAATCCTTCTGATTCATGTGCAGCTCTATCAGACATTAATTCTTTTACCATCATAATCTAAATCTGAAATCCCTCTGATAACCTTTTGATGATAATCAGTCTGGATAATCTTCCTGTCGTTTTGTATTTTCATCCTAAACGCTGCAGTGAGCAGATGAGATCACTAAAAGGCCCGCTCACCTGAGGACAGGTGGACTTTGGTCTTGGCTGGAGGACAGGGATGCTTTGATAATGTTTGAGAGGCCTTCTGGTCCAGATTAAAGCTCAAACCTGCTGTCTTATTATCGGTAAATGTTACAACTTGAGTTGTGATGAATCCTTCGTGATGCTCGGGCATGTAGGGGGTGAGGGTCCTGTTGGTTACCCGACATAAAGCATCGTCATCCAGAGTCTTTCACCCTCTTTTCTTGAACCTTTTAGTTAATCTAAAGTGGCAGTGTGTAATTTACTGGTGCTAGGGGCAGTACATATATTTAAGGGTAGTTTTCCTCCATATCTCCGTGTTAAAAAATCATTCCGGTAAATGTTGCTATCTGTGGAACAGAAAGCATGAGACCTCAGCGTGACTCCTCAGACTGGGATAGTCCTTCAGTTATTTCCATAGAGAGAATGCAATGCTGATGCTAGTTTCCTGGCGCTGTAGTTTCTGGATCTGCTCTGGGTCTTGCGCCTGCCGATGACATAATCATTCTACAGCAACACCACTCGACCAAAATATATCGCATCCCTTTTTCGATTCTGTTCTTTCACATGTTTTGGAAAGAGTTTATCAGTTTTGTTACCAACTTTGTGTTTCTTACTACCTAAATGTTTTCGAACGTGGTAAAGTCGCATATCCAGCCAATCATCTAGTGTGATGTCAAACAGGCGCAGGACCCCCGAGCCAGCCAGAGGGAAACATGGCGTCTAGTATGGCATCCCACAAAGACACTAGACCCGCACCCTATGTACTTTAGAGCCAATTTTTATGGTTATGTTACCAAGCAGCCAATATTTTTCAACAACTGGACATAATTTATACATTTTCAGCAATGCTTGGATGCATATGTCCAGGGATTAATGGTAAAAATACACATCCATTCATCCATCTGTCCATTTTCGGCCGATTATCTGGGCATCTGGTCGCGTGGGCAGTAGCCTAAGCCGGTAGGCACAGGCATCCCTCTCCCCAGCCACTTGGACCAGCTCCTCCGGGGGAATCCTAAAGCTTGGTTTATGTTTGACGCGTTCTTGAGGTTCGCACGGCTCCCCCCGGAAAATTTGCGTCATTTTAACAACCACGGCCCTCCACCGCGCCTCCGCACGGCCCAAACTTTCCGCACTGCACACCTAGGAAATTTTCTAACCACGCGGACGGTCGGACGCGGAAAAACATGGCGGACTGGCAAGAACTAGTATGGCAGGGGTTCGTAATTACAGACATTTGTATGATTCAGCTCTCAGAGATCACCGTGATCAACATGTTGTTAATAATTCTTGGAGAGAAGTAGCTCGCACTGTCGGAAAAGACGAGGACGCTGTTAAAAAATGCTGGAATGCCATGTTGCAAACAACAGTAATGTTTACTTCTACTATGTTGTAGTGTTGGATGCATGCCGTAGAGCTCCATGCTGCCCCCTACAGTTTGGGAGAATATTGGCTCACCGCAGAGACGAGCCGCATGAACCATAAACGCTGCAAGTTGTGAAGCGCGTTCCATCCGCGAGCCACATCACCAAGCGGAAAGTAAATGCCTCAAGCATAAACCAAGCTTCAGGCTTTCCCTGGCCCACCGTGAGACCTCCAACGTGTCCTGGGTTTTCCTTTAGGTCTGCTCCCAATTGGACGTGCCTGGAAAACCTCACCAGGGAGGCGTTCAGGAGGCATCCTGGCGAGATGTCTGAGCCACCTCAACTGGCTCCGCTCGATGTGGTGGAGCAGCAGGCCTACTCCGAGCCCCTCCTGGATGACCAAGCTACTCACTCTATCTCTAAGGGAGAGCCCCCCAAAAATGTACATTGTCACTTTAATTCACCATCTCTTAGACCCTTTAAACATCAATAGATTAAAGCCCGTCATTTTAAACTTTCATACCCTGTTTTCCTAAATCTTTATGAAGTTTAGTCTTGTGTCAGACGTCGGTAGCTTTCTTCAGACTAAAGCTAAGAGGTCCTGAATCTCAGCAGAGTCAAACCAGTGCTCCAAACCCCAAATGACACATTCCTGGTCTGCCACAGACCCGGCCTTAACTCTGTGCTCAGCCAGCGCTCCTGCTGCTAAAGTGTTGAATTCTTCTACAGACAAAGCTGAAGTAGAGAGTAGATGTCAGAGGCCACATGTGTGACCTTTTTTATTCTCTCTGTTGGACGGAGTTACCTTGAAGAGAACACTAGAAACCAAACATTTCCTGAATCTTCTTGTGATTAAAAGTTCCATTAGACAATCCAGTTCAGTGGATTAAAGCTGGAGTTCTGGCACCTCAGAGGCTAGCTGCCCTCTACAGGGCTTTTATCATACACTCAAGTGATTTTTAATTCCATCCATCATAAATTAATCTTGGGCAAATGAGTCTGGGCTGCCACGGTTCATTCCAGAGATTTAAGTTAAGATCAAGTGTTTGGTCAAATACTGAAAATCACATTGTCACCCACTGTCGAGAGATTTTGGCAGATTGTTCGTCATCTTTAAAACTCAGAGTTGGGTTAAATGAGTGATTTGATCTGGTACTGGTTAACTCCTGCTCCTGATGATTTTGTGACTAAATAAATTTGACCCAAATCATTGACTTACTAACTGTTGTCTGTTTTATATTGGCACTTTACTCTTTGACACCATTTTAGCTGCCATCTTGGCCAGGGCTCCCTTTAAAAAGAGCTTTTGAAGCTAGGGCTGCAGCGAAGCCTCGATGACGTCGACGGCTCGATTCTAAAAATTCGTCGACGTCAGATCCGGTAGTCGACGCACCACGCCCACTTGTTGCATCCCCAGGAATTTGTAAATAGAGGAGGAATCTGCCTGTTTTTCCTCTAGTTCACCCTCTTCTCCGCCTTCACTAACATCTCCGCCAAATACCGAAGACCCGGAACAATGTCCGTCCGCTACTAGATTCCTTTCCTGTTTTGCCCGCCTTCGTCTCCCGGCAACGGACAACAACTTCCGGGTCAGATGCGCTGCTCCGTCTCTACCGCAGATGTAGAAAATCACCGGGAGCGTTTCTCCCTTCATAAAGGAGCTTCTTTCAGACATTAGGAGAGCTGTTTTGGTGGTAGCAGTCTCTCCTCTGTGCTGGTCTGTTTGCTGCTGGGTGTTTTTGTTTATTTAAACTTGGTAACTTGAACTTAACGTTGGTAACGCTACTGTTAGCATTTTCGCTAACAGCTTCTTGCGTTTGGATAAGCTGTACCGTTTTGGTTTAGAGTTCATCGTTTTTGTGGTGTAGATCTCCCTTTTATTACATTTAGAGTGTTGTGGGTTTTCGGTTTAGTGTAAAATATCACCTTGAGTTTGGTTTAACCGCCCAGTTTAGAGTTTGGACCTTTGGAGATCCTTATTTTGGTCCAGAACCCAGTAATCTTTGCCCAGTGGGACATCCCTACTTATTTGTACTTTTGTTTTAATTCCCCACAGGCAGAATTAGTTTTATTATTCCCAACCTGTGGATGGAAAGATTTATGTTTGTTGTTGTAGTTGTAAATAGACCTGATCATCATTTTAACTTTTAAATCCTGTTATTGTCCCTTCCTTTTTGCACACGAGCCAAACTCCCCAGGAAGAGTCGTAACACCACTCGCCTCACGCTCATAAGTGACCAAAACAAAGCAGCATGGAGACACTCCGTCTCCAACCACCTCTCAGGCAGCAGCCTGCATGATCTACACGTCACCAGAACACAACCAATAAAAGCAGTGTTATACAAAATGGAAGGCCTGTAGTGTTTATTCTCTTACAGTAACAATTTATCAGTTTTTTTGATGAATTTATTAGAGATTTTTTGATTTTTATTAACTGTGCAATAGAAAAATAATCATTAGATTAATTGTCTAAATAGTCATTAGAATAGTCGATTATTCGATAAAATAATCGTCAGAATAATCGTTTTAAAAATAATCGTTTACCCCCAGTCCTATTGGAATCTCAGCAGGACTAAAATACAGGTCACAAACTCAATAATGCCATTTTTTTTGTTTCATAAAATGTTGTTTTTGTGAGATTTCAGTCAAATCAGCCAGAAAACCAACAAAACTCATGAAAACAAATCTGTTCTCTTACAAACTTCGTATTTATGTTAAATGAAACTACAGTTGTGCAGAAGTTGTCTTTTACCCTGTGGCCGGACATTATCAGTGACTATGGGTGTATAAAGCCTCCTGACTGGTTGAGAGGATTATAATAATCCTGACTTTACTCGCATAGCCAGACTAGGTAAAGACAAGTACAACATTGTGAAAGGCTTAATAACCCAGAGCTAAAGAATAATTTAGCTCTGGTGATGAGAAGGGAAACCAAACTGCAGAAAACGCCCATCGGCGCGAGCCTTTCCTTTGGAGCTAACCTGCTGTTAAAGTAAGAAAATTCAGAGTTTTGTTGTCATGCAAAAGTTGGGAACCCAAACGCATCTTTTATTTTATTCCTAATCTTTCAGGTTTTGGGATGTTATTTTTTTTTCTTCTGCAGAGCATGTAGAAAATCTCCTTACAGATGAGATCATGTGACTTTTTCCAGAGCTTTAGATTTCCGAGCTACG
The DNA here is from genome assembly GCF_043380555.1 of Nothobranchius furzeri. NCBI lineage: Eukaryota > Metazoa > Chordata > Actinopteri > Cyprinodontiformes > Nothobranchiidae > Nothobranchius > Nothobranchius furzeri. Next base: position 59,569,602 of record NC_091754.1, read on the forward strand.
GCTGGATTTTATGGAGGATTGAGTCGCTCAGAAAGATTCTTTTGTTTCCTTTTCTTCTCTCATTGTATCACACTTGCATTCAGAAATATCCAGTTAAACGTCCTTCACTTAAAAAGTTGCTAGCTGCTAAAAAGACAAAGAAAACCTAATATTTAGCACATCTAAAAGCAGTGTTTTACATATTTGGGTCACAAAAGAGAAGGCACATTTGGAAAAGAAGAGGTAAAAATGGCGCAAACATGTAAGGAGAGCTTATTATTTCTGAGGTCTGTTTCTTCCCCGAACTGAGAAACCATATCTGTTGCACACCGGGACACTGCTGCTTTTATTTAGAAACCGTGTATTGTTACAGCCCGAGTTTCTTCAGCCAACGCTCTCAAAGTGACAGAACACTCGTTTCTTGTGGAGTCTGAGCTAATCTCTATTTTCTCAAGCTGAGGGTGTTCAAAGTGCTATCTTATACCAGTACTCCTACTGTGGTACTTCATCATGCAGTAACAGGGCTGTTCTAAAAGATAAAAGGAAAATATAATCATTTTATCCTCATGTTCATGCCACACAGCGTCTAATTCTGGTTTCTATGGGGTGAATTCTTAAATAATTCATCTATAAAGTATCTCAGCACCAGAGTAAAAAAGTAACTAGGAGTAAATGAAAACAAAAAAATATTTTACAGAATAACATGTTTTAGTTTAAACTATTGTTGAAAACGTATATTTTATGTTGTAGACTTGGCCCTTTATTGTTGAAATGGTCTCACTTAGCTGCAGTACTGCTGTTAGGCCACTAGATGTCAGCAGCAGACCGTCAGTGGAGGCGCTCAGAGCAGAAGAAGTCCACAGCTTCCTCTACTTCTACTCTAGTAAGCTAGTTTAACAGTTTGCACGTTTTCTCTCGTGTCATGCTGTTGTGAAAACGCGGCACACGCGCGGTTGCGTTCACAGCCCAAGTGCGCCTTGTTAATTGGCCTGAAGGTGAGATTTTACCGGTTAACTTGGCGACTAGCGGTACATGATGGCTAATAACTGTTAGGGTTTTCAGAGAGGAGCTCTGATTGCTGCTCCTCGGGAGAAATGTTCTTTTTGCTCACTTCAGTGACTTGAAACTGACTAATGAGAGCGGTGTACATGATTGTTAATTGGCAGCCTTGGTGTTGTTGTAGTAATTTGGCCGAACGTCACACACCTGAAGCTCGTGGTCTCTAATTAGATGCTCTTGCAGCTGGTGGATGGAGTAGCAGCTCATTGGCTCTCAGATTAACTCAGAAGATAATCCAGAGAAGTTTTTGCCGTACCAGTAGTGAGACTAATGGTGTATTCGCCTACATACTACCTGTAAAGCTATATTTCAACAAAATAAACCTGAAATTCTTTTTTTCTCTCCCCATAAACACACTGCAGCTCCCACTTTTCACTCATGTTTATATAAAAAATGTTAAGACAACTGAGGGCCAGCTGATTTTTACACACAAAAGCTTCTGAAATCCCCTAATTTTCCTATATATCCTAAAGAAATTTGAGAACAAGTCATAACTTGTCCATCATAAATTGGAAAATAGCTTCTGGGCACAGTGTTGCTTTATGAATTGGATCTAAATTTGAGGAAAGCTTTAGTGAGTTTCACTAGACTGCAGAAAACCTGCTTCCTGCCATCTAACTAGGACCTCGTGACTGTTTTGCAAAACACATCAGAGCAGCGTTCCAGATGCTGGAGTTGATCGTGGCTATTTTAAGTACTCACTCCTGGTCCTGGAGGGCCGGTATCCAGCATATTTCTGTTTTAACCCGTTTCAAAACACCCGGTTTCAATCAGCAGGTGATGAACAGGCTTCTGCAGCGCTTGATGAGCTGCTGAACTGGTGATTCAACCACTGAATAAGGTGTGTCGGAGCAGAGAAACAACAGAAACGTGCAGGGTACCGGCCCTTGAGGACCAGCAGGGAGAACCACTGGTTTAGAGACGCTCCGGCACAGCCCAGGCAGATCCAGACTTTAGGTTAACGTATTTAATGCTTTTCATGTCAGATCCAGCTTAATCCTGTCAGCAGACGGAGACATGGTGGCTCTCATTCCTGCTGTAATAAAGTAATCCAGCTCAGGTTTTTATAGATGCTTTGAAAAAAGTTTCAGAGAAACGTTGGTGCAATCTCACCAGAGCATGTAGACTTGAACAATAACTCATTTTCATAAACAGAAGAGTGTTTTCTCTCTGGTGTGTAATTGGGCTGCAGCTGCCAGCTATTGATCGTGTTTGTTTATTCTGCAGATGCTTTTATCTTACAAGTTCCCTAACATGCAGGCTTTCTGACATTATGAAATAATGTTTGTTTTTAGTTGGAATCATACAAAATTGGTGTTTTTTTACTCTTTTTCCTTTTGATGAAACTGCAAATTACAACTTTAATGCACACATCACAAACCTTTCCTTTGCAAAAGTGTCTTATGTAGGGCTGTCACGGTGTGAAAATGTAACCTCACGGTTATTGTGACCAAAATGATCACGGTTTTCGGTATTATCGCGGTATTTTTTTAAACGTGTTACATTTTCAGACAACTACATAATCCCTGTATATCAGGAAAATATCGTCCTCGGTTTGTGTCCTTCCAGTGAGCTTTGCAGATGTGGGAAAATGTCATCAGGCAGTAATCATTGTTAAATTCATAATTATTCTCGGAGAGAGACCAACTCTTATCTGCCCCTGGGAGCCCCGTAATGCATAGCGTCATTTCAACATGGCGGTGTCCGCGACACGGTTTATATGCAGGTAGCGGCGCTGCGGCTGCTTTATATAGCCACTCGTTGCATTCTCCCTCAACCCAAATCCTCGGATCACGCATTTTAGCTAAAACGCTAACGTTAGCTTGCCTTGCGTTGACAGTAGAGTTGTGGGTGATGGTCACGCAGATGTGTCATGAGATTTGAAGCGTTGCTGCCTTTCACAGACACTTTTTCTGCACGTGCTGCAAACAGGATAGCCGTCTTCTATAAACTGTCCCTCGGCATTCTTCAAATATCCAAAAGATGCCCGTACTTCCCACTTTGTCTTCTTTGAGGGATAAAAAATGTCCTCCTGAGCGCTGCCGTCTCCTCCTTTGGCCATTATTTCAGCTTTAGCTTCAAGAAAGTTTAGGTTGTAAACAACAAAGTGCGCATGTGCCGCCGGCAACTTCAGCAGATGATACGGTGGCTGGTAAGGGTCACCGCGCCTACACCGCAGCCACGGTAATCCACCGAGATAATATAGTTTTTTAAAAACAAGGCGGTTATTATTATTGTCAACTTTTTTTACCGGGGTTTACCGCTACACCGGTTACCGTGACAACTCTAGTCTTATGTCTTAATTTGTTACCCTTTAAGGTCATGCTATTGTTTTGTTGCACATGTCCAATTGTAGCTGCATAGGTGACCATCCTCTGACATTACTCCTACACTCAGCCAGTTTTAAATGGTTTCACACACTCATAAAGAGTTTTTCAGTGGAAGTTTGTTGCACAATTAATTAGAACCTGTTGCAAAGTAAAAGAACACACACCACTCCTGTTCTGGCCTGGCTTCACTGGCTCCCAATGAATTTCATTTTATAATTTTAACCTTAAAGTTTAGCAAACCTGCTTCACGTTTCCACTCGTGAACGCTGCCCATGATGCTTAAAGTCACATGAAGATTGCTCGTCGTCTCTCTGCTGCTCTGACTACTTTTGTGTTGACTTTTTAAACTTGATTCAACATATTTTGATAATTTTTTTCTACTTTATTCGTCATTGCCATTAGGTTGTTTTTCTCCATGCATTTAATTTGCACTCGACTTTTATCTGCTTCGTGCAATCGTTATGCAGTTTCATTCAGAAATGAGCAAATCCCTTCAGACATCATGTTTTGTATTATGTTAGAATAAAATGTGTATAAATCAGATAATAATTGTCATAAAAGCTCTTAGATTTTCTGCTTTTTACAAACCTTGTCACCGTCTTAATCCACAACATCCAGATTTATGCTCTGTGTTCTTCTGGTTCTCCGTTAATCCCACAATAATCCTGGTTTACTACTAAATATTAGCACAGGCCCTGTTAGTATTTGGTGAGAAAACACTGAAAGCTGAACACACGACAGGATCTTTAATTGTTTTAGTTTGTAAATCCATTCTCCTGATCCCTGCTCCACCAGGGAAAGCCCATCCTCCTAAACCAACATCTAAACGGGAACGTTTCCCTAACAAGTACCTGAGCGGATTAACTCGGATTGTTTTCTTGGTTTAAATGAGTCGAACATTTCTTAGTTAAAAACTGGTTCATTGGTGTAAACACTAGAAATAAAAAGCATTTCTTTTAATCTGTGAAATGATTGGGATTATTTTGTGAACCCGTCATCTTCTCTCCTCAGGATGTTGCAGTTTGCCGTAGTCCGGGGCGGTCTTGGCCTGCTGGCCGTCAGGAGGGCATGCCTCTTCTCCCGATCGTCCCACTCCGCCCCACAGGCCCAGTATCGACCCATCAAGAAAGTCATGGTGGCCAACCGAGGTAAGCCTCTCACCCTGACCCTCACCCTCTCACCCACGCAGCCCGGCTGGATTAAAGATGAAGTTTCATTTATAATGGAAGAAAATCTCATGACATCTAAAGTTGTCCTGAGGCGCAAAGAGACTGTTGGATGTTTGAATTTTTAATGGCCAGCGTTTAGTTTCTCCTCCCCACATGCTAATACTTAAACACACGGTGTGGGCGGCTGCTCCACTGTTGTTTGCTTTTTCTCTTAAAAAGAAAACCTGGGAATACTGTTGGCATATGAGGAACCCCGTCTCCCTACGACTCAGCAGTGTGGGATGTAACTTCATACGTCGCAGGTTTACGGCATGGAAGCAAGGCCTTTATCGACTCCCTCTAGGGCGTAGAATAGGGAGCAGAATCATAACTGAAGCCGAGAGGTTTGCAAACAAAAAGCAACACAAACGGACTCCGTGGCTTCAGCGCGGCCCGGAGAAGGCATTCCTGCTCCATTATTAACTCTGTCAGGTGGCATGAAGCAGTTAAATCAGAAATAGTGAGACATTTGATTTAGCAGCTCTTTTAGAGCCTTCCGCTGAACACAATGTTCAACCGGTCTGTGGGTTTCAGACCGGGTCCCAATTAAACTGCATGTGGCACTCGGGTCGGCCTCCCGCCACACATCCATGTCAGTCTTCTGCTCCAAAGGCAGCGTCTGACTGCCTAAATCCATAATTTTCACTCTAAAGGCGCTGGCCTCCTGCTTTATCCTCACAGAGAGGCTTCTCCGTCAATCTCTCTGCTTCACATCAGCATGAGGACTTATCAGCATCGCATTAGATCACTTCATCACACAGGAGTGAAGAGCCATCTCTGTGTGTGTGTGTGTGTGTGTGTGTGTGTGTGTGTGTGTGTGTGTGTGTGTGTGTTTCTGTGTGTGTGTGTGTGTGTGTGTGTGTGTGTGTGTGTGTGTGTGTGTGTGTGTGTGTGTGTGTGTGAGTGAGTGATGAGAGCGCTCCAAATTCAACCAGCTCCTCTCTCCTCTGCTCCGTGTTCTCATCACTCCTCTCTTCACTTGTCACATGTTATTTTCCTCTAAGACACTTGTTGTCCTCCTCGCTGCTCTCCTGTGGCTTCACTCATTTACCCTCTCTCCACTTTATTAAAGATGTCTTTCTGGTCGTCTCTGCCTTCATGTTCCTTTAATCTTGAACTGTTTTCTGTGAATCTCCTCCTTTTATTAGCCTATCGGGTCTTGTTTCACTCGCCAGAGTCGTACTTGTTAAAAGCTGCGCTAACATTTGAATGAGGTCCCCTCTCCTTTCCTTCAGATAAGAACAATCCCTTCCAGCTCTTACTCTTAGAGCTTTTTTAACCCCTTTTTTTAAAACCGTGTGCTTTTTGAGGAACGAGTGCTTGCTTCCTGTGACAGGAAGATTAAAGTTAGTGTTTGTTTTTTTGGTCTAAAGATAAGATGGCACACAGCGTGCTCTAACTTTACCGAAGAAAAAAAACACACCTTGAAGCCATGTTTGTTGGCTTTTTTTCTGTAAAGATCAACAGATGGTGTTTCTCCTCACATATATGCCATACATGTAATTTCTGTTTTCCTTTGAGGAAATATTAGTTCTGTGTTTGAGATGGTGTAAAAATACTCTACATACTTAATACCCATTGTCTTTGTGAACAGGGATTCTTAAATAAAAAAGGTTAATGAGTAAGATGTTACAAGATAACCTCACTGCTTCTGCTCTCCTTCCAGGTGAAATAGCTATCAGGGTGTTCAGAGCCTGCACTGAACTAGGGATTCGCACGGTGGCGGTTTACTCTGAGCAGGACACCGGACAGATGCACAGGTATTGGAGTCCGTTAGGCCCCCGCTGGTCTCTAACTAATCATCATACAGATGTTTCTCTAAGATGCTTGAATGTATCTGCTTAAAAAACAGGTAAACAAATGTTGGTAGTATTTATTTTCATGAGATGTTTTGGAAGACCATTGCCGTTTAATGAGTGTTAAATGACAACACTGAGCATTACAATGTATATCACTACAGGAGATATAAGATTTATATTGCAGTATAGATGAGACAATCCGATAGAAATCACAATATAGGGAAGATGATATAATATACCACAATACAGGGGAGACGATACGATAAAAACAATACAGGGGAGATGACACGATAAAAACAATACGGGGAGACGATACGATAAAAACAATACAGGGGAGACGATACGATAAAAAACTCAATACAGGGGATACGATAAAAACAATACAGGGGAGACGATACGATAAAAACAATACAGGGGAGACGACACAATAAAAACACAATACGGGGAGACGATACGATAAAAACAATACAGGGGAGACGATACGATAAAAACAATACAGGGGAGACGATACGATAAAAAACTCAATACAGGGGATACGATAAAAACAATACAGGGGAGATGATACGATAAAAACAATACAGGGGAGACAATACGATAAAAACAATACAGGGGAGACGATACGATAAAAACAATACAGGGGAGACGATACGATAAAAACAATACAGGGGAGACGATACGATAAAAACAATACAGGAGAGACGATACGATAAAAACAATACAGGGGAGACGATACGATAAAAAACTCAATACAGGGGATACGATAAAAAACTCAATACAGGGGATACGATAAAAACACAATACAGGGGAGACGATACGATGAAAAACTCAATACAGGGGAGATGACACGATAAAAATACAATACAGGGGAGACGATACGATAAAAACAATACAGGGGAGACAATACGATGAAAAACTCAATACAGGGGATACGGTAAAAACAATACAGGGGAGACGATACGATAAAAACAATACATGGGAGACAATACGATAAAAACACAATACAGGGGAGACGATATGATAAAAACACAATACAGGGGAGACGATATGATAAAAACACAATACAGGGGAGACGATATGATAAAAACACAATACAGGGGAGACGATACGATGAAAAACTCAATACAGGGGAGACGATACGATAAAAATACAATACAGGGGAGATGACACAATACAGGAGAGATGACACGATAAAAACACAATACAGGGGAGACGACACGAGAAAAACAATACGGGGAGACGATACGATGAAAAACACAATACAGGGGAGACAATAAGATAAAAACACGACACAGGGCAGACGACACGATAAAAACACGACACAGGGGAGACGACACGATAAAAACACGACACAGGGGAGACGACACGATAAAAACACGACACAGGGGAGATGACACGATAAAAACACGACACGGGGAGACAACACGATAAAAACACAATACGGGGAGACGACACGATAAAAACACAATACGGGGAGACGACACGATGAAAAACACGACACAGGGGACACGACACGATGAAAAACACGACACAGGGGAGACGACACGATAAAAACACGACACAGGGGAGACGACACGATGAAAAACACGACACAGGGGAGACGACACGATGAAAAACACAATACGGGGAGACGACACGATGAAAAACACAATACGGGGAGACGACACGATGAAAAACACAATACGGGGAGACGACACGATGAAAAACACAATACGGGGAGACGATACTATAAAAACACAATACGGGGAGACGACACGATAAAAACACAATAAAGGGGAGACGACACGATAAAAACACGACACAGGGGAGACGACACGATAAAAACGCGACACAGGGGAGACGATACGAGAAAAACGCGACACAGGGGAGACGATACGATGAAAAACGCGACACAGGGGAGACGATACGATAAAAAACGTGACACAGGGGAGACGATACGATAAAAAACGCAACACAGGGGAGAAGATACGATAAAAAACGCAACACAGGGGAGACGATGCGATGAAAAACGCGACACGGGAGACGATGCGATGAAAAACGCGACACAGGGGAGATGATACAGTAAAAAAAAACAATACAGGGGAGACGATACGATAAAAACAATACAGGGGAGACGATACGATAAAAACAATACAGGAGAGACGATACGATAAAAACAATACAGGGGAGACGATACGATAAAAAACTCAATACAGGGGATACGATAAAAACACAATACAGGGGATACGATAAAAACACAATACAGGGGAGACGATACGATGAAAAACTCAATACAGGGGAGACGATACGATATAAATACAATACAGGGGAGATGACACAATACAGGAGAGATGACACGATAAAAACACAATACAGGGGAGACGATACGATAAAAATGCAATAAAGGGGAGATGACACAATACAGGAGAGATGACACGATAAAAACACAATACAGGGGAGACGATACGATAAAAACAATACGGGGAGACGATACGATGAAAAACACAATACAGGGGAGACAATAAGATAAAAACACGACACAGGGGAGACGACACGATAAAAACACGACACAGGGGAGACGACACGATAAAAACACGACACAGGGGAGACGACACGATAAAAACACGACACAGGGGAGACGACACGATAAAAACACGACACAGGGGAGACGACACGATAAAAACACGACACGGGGAGACGACACGATAAAAACACAATACGGGGAGACGACACGATGAAAAACACGACACAGGGGAGACGACACGATGAAAAACACGACACAGGGGAGACGACACGATAAAAACACGACACAGGGGAGACGACACGATGAAAAACACGACACAGGGGAGACGACACGATGAAAAACACGACACAGGGGAGACGACACGATGAAAAACACAATACGGGGAGACGACACGATGAAAAACACAATACGGGGAGACGATACTATAAAAACACAATACGGGGAGACGACACGATAAAAACACGACACAGGGGAGACGACACGATAAAAACGCGACACAGGGGAGACGACACGATAAAAACACAATACGGGGAGACGACACGATGAAAAACACGACACAGGGGAGACGACACGATGAAAAACACGACACAGGGGAGACGACACGATAAAAACACGACACAGGGGAGACGACACGATGAAAAACACGACACAGGGGAGACGACACGATGAAAAACACGACACAGGGGAGACGACACGATGAAAAACACAATACGGGGAGACGACACGATGAAAAACACAATACGGGGAGACGATACTATAAAAACACAATACGGGGAGACGACACGATAAAAACACGACACAGGGGAGACGACACGATAAAAACGCGACACAGGGGAGACGATACGAGAAAAACGCGACACAGGGGAGACGATACGATAAAAAACGCGACACAGGGGAGACGATACGATAAAAAACGCAACACAGGGGAGAAGATACGATAAAAAACGCAACACAGGGGAGACGATGTGATGAAAAACGCGACACGGGAGACGATGCGATGAAAAACGCGACACAGGGGAGATGATACGGTAAAAAAAACAATACAGGGGAGACGATATGATAAAAACAATACAGGGGAGACGATACGATAAAAACAATACAGGAGAGACGATACGATAAAAACAATACAGGGGAGACGATACGATAAAAACAATACAGGAGAGACGATACGATAAAAACAATACAGGAGCGACGATACGATAAAAACAATACAGGGGAGACGATACGATAAAAAACTCAGTACAGGGGATACGATAAAAACACAATACAGGGGATACGATAAAAACACAATACAGGAGAGACGATACGATGAAAAACTCAATACAGGGGAGACGATACGATAAAAATACAATACAGGGGAGATGACACGATAAAAACACAATACAGGGGAGACGATACGATAAAAATGCAATAAAGGGGAGATGACACAATACAGGAGAGATGACACGATAAAAACACAATACAGGGGAGACGATACGATAAAAACAATACAGGGGAGACAATACGATGAAAAACTCAATACAGGGGATACGGTAAAAACAATACAGGGGAGACGATACGATAAAAACAATACATGGGAGACAATACGATAAAAACACAATACAGGGGAGACGATATGATAAAAACACAATACAGGGGAGACGATACGATGAAAAACTCAATACAGGGGAGACGATACGATAAAAACACAATAAAGGGGAGACGACACGATAAAAACACGACACAGGGGAGACGACACGATAAAAACGCGACACAGGGGAGACGATACGAGAAAAACGCGACACAGGGGAGACGATACGATGAAAAACGCGACACAGGGGAGATGATACGATGAAAAACGCGACACAGGGGAGACGATACGATAAAAAACGCGACACAGGGGAGACGATACGATAAAAACGCAACACAGGGGAGAAGATAAAAACACAATACAGGGGATACGATAAAAACACAATACAGGGGAGACGATACGATGAAAAACTCAATACAGGGGAGACGATACGATAAAAATACAATACAGGGGAGATGACACAATACAGGAGAGATGACACGATAAAAATGCAATAAAGGGGAGATGACACAATACAGGAGAGATGACACGATAAAAACACAATACAGGGGAGACGATACGATGAAAAACTCAATACAGGGGATACGGTAAAAACAATACAGGGGAGACGATATGATAAAAACAATACATGGGAGACAATACGATAAAAACACAATACAGGGGAGACGATATGATAAAAACACAATACAGGGGAGACGATACGATGAAAAACTCAATACAGGGGAGACGATACGATAAAAATACAATACAGGGGAGATGACACAATACAAGAGAGATGACACGATAAAAACACAATACAGGGGAGACGACACGAGAAAAACAATACGGGGAGACGACACGATGAAAAACACGACACGGGGAGACGACACGATGAAAAACACGACACAGGGGAGACGACACGATGAAAAACACGACACAGGGGAGACGACACGATAAAAACACGACACAGGCGAGACGACACGATGAAAAACACGACACAGGGGAGACGACACGATGAAAAACACAATACGGGGAGACGACACGATGAAAAACACAATACGGGGAGACGATACTATAAAAACACAATACGGGGAGACGACACGATAAAAACACAATAAAGGGGAGACGACACGATAAAAACACGACACAGGGGAGACGACACGATAAAAACGCGACACAGGGGAGACGATACGAGAAAAACGCGACACAGGGGAGACGATACGATGAAAAACGCGACACAGGGGAGACGATACGATGAAAAACGCGACACAGGGGAGACGATACGATAAAAAACGCGACACAGGGGAGACGATACGATAAAAAACGCGACACAGGGGAGAAGATGCGATGAAAAACGCAACACAGGGGAGACGATGCGATGAAAAACGCGACACGGGAGACGATGCGATGAAAAACGCGACACAGGGGAGATGATACGGTAAAAAAAACAATACAGGGGAGACGATACGGTAAAAAAAACAATACAGGGGAGACAATACAATGAAAAACATACAATATGGGTAGATGATAAGGTAAAAAAACACAATACAGGGGAGACGACAATATAAATCACAGTATTAATTACAATACAGAGGGGACAATATGATAAAAGTCACAATATGGTGAAGATCATATGATATACATTAAAAAACTAGACAGACAATACAATTCTTTACGTTTTACTCTCCTTTACACACCAAAACAATAAATAATGAAAAGTACCTGGCGCTACTGTTAACGTTATTCATCCAGGAAATTCCTCCCCAATGACAAAAAGAGGTTAACATAAACCTTTGTATTCACAGGCAGAAGGCAGATGAGGCTTACCTGATTGGGAAAGGACTGCCACCTGTCGCTGCCTACCTGGACATTGCAGACATCATTAAAGTTGCCAAGGTAAAGGGCTCTTAATATAATTCTGGCAAACCGAGTTCCCTCTTGTCATGTATGTATTCAGATTTAATTTTTAATTTGCTTAAATTGAAGTGAATTCCCAGAAGTCTTCAAGCATAAATGCTTGAGATAAAAATCATTGTCCTCTTTTTTTTTTTTTATCCATTCTGACCTGATCTTTTCAAAAGTTTAACTTTGACTGTAACTGAACACTGTTTAAGAATAATTTAGATCTTTAGTTGTCAAATGGTCTCAACTTGTATCTTGTGTGAAGTTATTTTTCTTTGGCTGCATCTGAAAAAAGCAGGCCTTTCATTTTGCCTAAAAGCCTTCTTTATACTGTAGTTTCTGCAATTATTGAAATTCAACAAAGGAAACAGTAACCAATTAGAAACAATGTGCAAAAACTGGTAGGAAATACAATTTATAACAAAGATAATCAGCAACTTCAAATGATGGCCAGGGTGCTTATTATATAGAGAAAACGGACCCATTGACTCGGCATGTATTGGAATTGGTTTATTACGGTATCAGTAATGTAGAGTCAGACTATGTCATCGCATGGGTCAAAAGGCTAAACATCCCTAATTCAAGGCTGTAATAAAATCCCTTAAAATCTACCCGTCCTTTCAGTCAGACACTCAACCCTTTCTTGTAAAAGAAAGTACTTAACACAAGTTTTTCCTGTAAGAAAAAAGACATTAGAAGTTAATATTCATTAAGTAAATCTATTATTTAGTATATCTAAACAGCTTCCAGCTGCTCCAATATGGAGTTAACTGGCTTCAATCTGATTGAAGATATTATTTTAAAGAAAAGCCTTATTTAACAGGCTTTTATTCTTTTTTTAAATAAAAACAAAGATTATATATGAAAAGTATTCTGTCTCTGTTCTGATTTCATCATTTTGCTGGTTGACATGATTTATTATTGGGTCCAGTCGCGCGCGCGCGCACACACACACACACACACACACACACACACACACACACACACACACACACACACACACACACACACACACACACACACACACACACACACACACACAGTCTGAGTGACAAGTCGTTCTCCATAATCATAGCTGTTGTGCTGTAAGCGTTATGTTGAGTGTAATTAGCCTGCAGCAGACCTCTTCAAACCCAGCTCTCCATAACATATGTAGCCTTTAAAGAAGTATTAGATCACGTTGACATATTGGCAGATGTTATAACCGTTAATGTAGTTCTTAAGGAGTAAATCCAAGAATGTGAGCTCATTTTCTACATGGTGAAAATCACATGGTCCTATCTAGTTTACTATAGAAAGGTTGATCTTTGGCACATCTGTGCCTTTCTGTTGTTTTTTGTTTCAGAGTTCGTGTACCATGTCCAAATTATCCAGGAACATGTCCTATTTTCCTCTCACCTTAATTTCCTGCTGCTTCTTATCACTGTACTGATCCCATCTCCTCCTCGTTTCCCCTTGCCGCGCTTTCCTCCTCTACATCGTTCCAGGATCAGCCAGTTGCTTTTTGTCATTTTCCTGATCTGTCTCTCATGGTTTACAATTTTCTACCTGGGCATGTGGTCTTCCAGCCGAGTTGGGAGGCTTCTCCGTCCAACTCATTTTTCAAAATCAGTCTGCCTGTCAGGGAGCCCAGCCAGTCAATGCCAGCAAGGTGTGTGTGTGTGTGTGTGTGCATGCGTGCGTGCTTGTGTGTTTGTTGTTTCATTCTTTATGAAAATCTGAGTATTTGTACTCGTCATTCACACTGCCACTTTTTCTGTTAGACAAATATCGTATTTTTATACCTTTTTGTCTGTTTTTGCAAATTGTTGGATGTGAAAAGGTTCCTTCGTGTGGCTGAGATCTTCTGAGCATCTGTTCTTCTGTGAATGTGTGTGTGCGCGCCTCCTAGTGTGTGTGTGTGTTTGTGTCTGTGTGTCTGCTTTTTCATCTACCTGTTAGGTCTCCCTGCATTTGGACGAAGGTGTTTGAACCTGTGTGGGTGTGTGTGGGGATGTGTGTGTGGGTGTGGAGGTGTGGGTATCTATGTGGCAACAGGCCTTCTCTGGCCTGGCAGCAATCGCTCCCAGAACAACAAGATGGCCCATAATTATATCCCGCCTTGAGCAGATGGCACATACTGATCCAGAGATGACTCTATCTGTTAGCTTCTGCAGCCACTATATGCTATTTACTGTTCATTTACACACATATTCAGGTACTTTGTATTCAGGCATGGTCTCTATTGGGTTGATAATTACTTTTGGTGATTGTAACCTTGTGTTCTGTAACTCTTATTACTATCAGTAACAACAAGTTAAATTTTTTTACAATTAGTTACTACCAGTTACCATTAATTATTTAGTTACAATTGGTTTCCAGTTACCATTACAATGGTAAGTTACATTTAATTACCATAAGTTACTATCAGTTACAATACGGTAATTAGTTATGGTAAGTCACCATTAGTTACAGTAAATAACCATTGGTTACAGTAAGTTATTAATTACATTAGGTAAGGTAAGTCACCATTAGTTACGGTAAGTTACCATCAGTTACATTAGTTACAGTAAGTTACCACTAGTTACAGTAAGTTACCTTCAGTTAAATAAGGTAAGATAAGTCACCATTAGTTACAGTAAGTAACCATTGGTTACAGTAAGTTATTAATTACATTAGGTAAGGTAAGTCACCATTAGTTACGGTAAGTTACCATCAGTTACATTAGGTAAGGTAAGTCACCATTAATTGCAGTAAGTTACCATCACTTACATTAGTTACAGTAAGTTACCACTAGTTACAGTAAGTTACCTTCAGTTAAATAAGGTAAGATAAGTCACCATTAGTTACAGTAAGTAACCATTGGTCACTATGTTACCAGTAGTTACAGTAAGTTACCTTCAGTTGCATTAGATAAGGTAAGTCACCATTAGTTACAGTAAGTAACCATTAGCTACATTAGGTAAGTCACCATTTGTTACAGTAACCAACCACTGGTTACAGTAAGTTATTAATTGCATTAGGTAAGGTAAGTCACCATTAGTTACAGTAAGTTGCCATCAGTTTTCATCAGTTACCATTAGTTATGGTAAGCAACCATTAGTTACGGTTAGTTGCCATCAGTTACGGTAAGTTACCGTTAGTTAAAGAAAGTTACCATTAGTTACGGTAAGTTACCATTAGTTACATTATTTACGGTAAGTTACCATTAGTTACATTATTTACGGTAAGTTACCATTAGTTGCATTAGGTATGGTAAGTTACCATTCGTTGCATTAGCCATGGTAAATTACCATCAGTTACATTAGTTACAGTAAGTTACCATGAGTTATGGTAAGTTACCATCAGTTACCGTAAGTTACTGTCAGTTACTATCAGTTACCATTAGTTACCATTAGTTATGGTAAGCAACCATTAGTTACAGTAAGTTGCCATCAGTTACGGTAAGTTACCGTTAGTTACAGAAAGTTACCATTAGCTATGGTAAGTTACCATTAGTTACAGTTAAGTCTGTAAGCATGCATAAATCTTGATTGTTTTTGTTTACCTTAAAATTTTATAAATGACCGGTTTTCTTTAAGAACTGAAAATGAAAGCATACAAAATAAAAGTTTCTGACTTTTGGTTAAATAGAAAAGTAACGTGAGGTTCCTTAACAGCCTCTGGTTGGATAAACCGTGTTTGTCCTGAAGTACTTATGGGATAACCACTAGTCCTGGCAGAGCTCAGACTAGCAGTTATCACATCCTAAAATGGCTCAGATGACTGAAGTTGATCAGTTTTATTTACTTCTGAACCTTTACGCTGCTGTCGGTTTACCATTGCGTGATTTGTGTCTGAAATATTAAGAAATAACCAAAGAAGTCCACGTAAAAAGCAGTGAATGTCAAACTGATGGTAGCGTAAAGGTTTGTAGGATAATGTGACCTGAACCACTGTAAAGTTCTGGAGATCGGAGCAGTTCTTAGATGCCAGAGAGACTCTTTGGACCAGCTGTTGGAGCGTATGGCCTGCAGTTTGTCTGAACAGAGGCCATTCACCCAACTAGATACACGAAAACGCAGAAACAGTGGTCTGTTGTAGCTCTGAGTATGAAAGTCCTACGTATCAGTACTTTGTTCTGGTTGTGATGTGAACTCAACTATTAAGGCTCGCCAGAAGTTCTGCTCAGCTTCTTGTTCTGCTGAAGCCCTGTATGGTTTCATTTTGACTCTGCTTTAATGCTGATTTTATTTTTTTGTGTGTTTTCTCAGGACAACAAAGTGGATGCTATCCACCCTGGCTACGGTTTCCTCTCTGAGCGCGCAGACTTCGCTCAGGCCTGTGCAGACGCAGGAGTGATGTTTGTTGGACCGAGCCCAGAAACGGTCCGGAAGATGGGAGACAAGGTGGAGGCTCGCTCTTTGGCCATCAGTGCTGGTAAAGGAAACGCCTGCCATAGTGTGAAGATGCCATATTTAGTTTGACAGTAACTAAACCAGTCCTTTAGAGCGTAACTAGTGGACCACAGGTTACATTTGTGACCTTTCCTGTCCTGCATAGGTGTACCTGTGGTCCCAGGGACAGACGCGCCCATCGCCAGTCTGCAGGAGGCGCAGGCATTCGCCCAGACGTATGGTTTCCCCATCATCTTCAAAGCTGCGTACGGAGGCGGCGGTCGAGGCATGAGGGTGGTCAGAGAGTATGAGGTGAGAGCGGTGTTTGGTAAATGTGATGGAACAGCTCGTAGTTGACACGTAAAGGATAAAGTGTCAAACTTTGTTTTCCCTGCTCATTAACTTTGGGATGGCTTGATTTAGAGTCAAATTGCTTGGAAATTACAACCTGGTGATTTATCTCCAGCTGCCACTCACCTGGTGTGTTTGCTCGTCTGTCACTGAGCCTGACTGATCACGATGACGGCGTCTCCGTCTTTTCCATCAGGTTAGCGTGATTAGAAAATGTCTTCCTGTGCTCTGACGGACCAGAGCCCGGTCTTTCCGAATCGTCTCGCTGTTGAGAGGATTTTTATTACCTGGCCCTTGTGTGGAAGATGTCCGACAGACGATGCGCTCTGTAGATTTGTATGAATGGGATCAGTCGGCAACACAGAAGTTAAGGTTATGGCCCATATTTTTATTTTAAAATGACACAAACTTTCAGGAGAAATGTTTTTCATCCTAGCACAACAGTGTGTTCAGAGCTGTTGTAACTCTCCATATCCTAGATTTAGACCAAGGCTATGGTCTAATATTGATCATATCCATATTTTATCTGCACAATAGGCCTGGGCGGTATGGCAAAAATGTCATATCACGGTATTTTTTAAAATTATATCGGTTTTACGGTATTTGACGGTATTTTTCACAAGGCCGTGATTACTCAGATTATTTTTATAAGAAAATAATTACTGCACTAGATTGGCCTTAAGTAGCCCGTTTTACCTTCATGTGCAGAATACCAGTTTTTCCATGTCCAGTCACAGGTAGGTAAACGCAGAAACCCTTCAAAGTACCCTTGTCAAAAGAAAGCAGTTAAGAAAAAACCACTAGAAAGATAAAATATTGCAGTCAAAATAAACAATTTTTATTGAACACATTTTGCATTTAATCTGTGCAGTTAACCATCTCTATGATTTAACATCCAACGTCATTGTGTTGGTTATCTCGACCCACCGCTTGCTTTTTTTATAAACAGTCCCTTTAGCGAACGTGTCTTTAATGGACGTCTGACTCCGACTGCTACTAGCTGTTTTAGCCTTGGAGGTGGAGGGTGCAGATCGAAGCTTGAGACATTCTCGGTGATCCAAGACGTGTTTTCGGCTGAGGTGATGAAGCAAGTTGCTGGTATTACCCCCTCCGGCTACCACGTTGCTCGACAGCATTAGCATATAAAAGTTGTTTGTTCCACGTCCGAACTTTTAAACCCAAAAACCTCCAAACAACAGACGTGGCTCCTCTTTTTGGAATAAATTCTTCTGCGTTCGAAGTTTTGATGTCGCCGTGACAGCTCCCGCCAGCCGCCATTCTTGGTTTCACCACGCTGTGGTGTTTCTGTGTAGCAGTGAAATGAGTCCCCGCTGAAACACTTTCCTACTACGAACGTTCTGTACGTAGTCTAAGCCATTCACCAGTATAGCGGTATGTGAAAAATTCATATAATCCCCAAAATAAATACCGGTTTTCGGTATGAACCGGTATACCGCCCAAGACTAGTGCACAACGTACGAAAAGCACCCAAATTTTGGGATCAGATCACTTTTCTTTTTCAAAACTAGAATGAAGTCTGTGGCGAGTGTTTTTCCATACTCTTCCTTACTTTCACTACAATTCAAACCTGGCTACTGGTCAAATGAGGGTCTGTTGGCTGTCACCCAGTCTTTCATGAGTGTTGTGGTAAAAGCAAAAGCTAGTTTGATGTGCTAATAGAGGTGCTGAAAAAAATCGATTCAAGTCTGAATCGGGATTCTTATTTTTAAAGATTCAGAATCGATTCACAAAGGTTCAGAATCGATTCCAAGAACTGAAATATTTGGCACGTTACAGGTCTGAGATGCACTTTTTTGATCTTTGTTAGGAGAGTCAGTACTCCGTTTACTTTTGTGGTCCCCTAAATTGAGATGATTTATGTTTGAATCTGCTGATAAGAGGGCACTTGAATGTAATTTTTTCTGTACTCAGAAATTTGAGATATTCTCATTTATTTTCTAAGTTGATAAACGAGTACTCAGGATTACTCATGTATTTATTTTAAGTTGTAGATAATGAGAGAACACATTTTCCTTTGTAAGAAATCTGAGGCACTTTTTTAAACAGGTTGAGGACTCAAATGTTAAACTTGTTTCCACAGATACTTGAAAAGTATTTGACCGTATTACTTTGAAAGCTACTGTTAGGTAGTGGTGTGCATCTCTACCTGCCTCACGATTCGATCCGATTCCGATTATCTGCCTAACGATTCGATTTGAGTCTGAAATGCATCACGATTCTTCACACAAAAATTTTCATTACTTAATAAAAGCAGTAGAATAGTTTTCAATTTCTTTTTGATTTAGAAATCCCTGAAAAATAGAACATTCATCTATTCACTATAGTGAGCAATAATGTTTAAAGTGTGCTGCCTATAATTACTTAAATAATATAAGAAATAATGTTTTCAGTAGAGCAGCTTTAAGATAGAATATTACTGAACTTAAACATAGTAAACAAATACTGTGTTAAGTGATTCTTTCACATCCAGGATCCCAAAACAGAAATTAGCCCAGACATCTGATTTAAATGTAACAGGTACATCTTTGATTACTGGTAATGTTGGCCCTGTATCCCTGTCCGCCTTTTCTGTTTTAAATTGGCGCTAGGGCAACGCAGTGCGCATGTCATTGCAACTCTGCCCCCAGAAGTAATTATAAAACCTCAAAACTTTATTTTCCTGCATAGACATAGACCAGGAGTCGGCAACCTGTTCCCATCAAAGAGCCATTATTACCCGTTTCCCACAGTAAAGAAAACACCGCAGCAGCCGCGGCGTTGTGGGCGGGGCCTACCCTCAGACAGCAGCCGGTACCGGTCGGTCGCTCTTGTACGTCAAAGCTGTCTTTCATAAGACGATAATCAATAAAACGATTTATATAAAGTGGATCCAGAAGTTGTAGCCCGTCTCTGCCTACAGTATTTTGATATTTTTCACCCTGTTGGTGGTTTTACTGAGCACGTGCCACTTTTGTCATACGTTTCTTTTTAAAACATGTTTAGACTGTTCAGAACACAAATCCAGGCTCTGTCACGTTTGATTGTTGTAATTAAACTTTGTAGGTGGGGAAGGTCAGAAAAGGATCCGATCATTTTGTTTTTCCCTCATTTACAGTGACGGAGACAACGGCGCAGTGCGCCTGGCTCTGGTGTTAATCAGGTTAAATTATATCTCTTTGCAACAATTTTCACAAGAAAACAGAACAGTTAAAAGCAGGGCTTGTGTTGTGTTGACCGGATAGTTCCCGTATTTAACCGTTTATTTTGACGGAGAAAGAATAGAAAGAACTACCCCGACGCATGCAGACGAACTGACACTTTATTCGTTTCGCGCAGATGTAGCTAAATGATTCCCATCTGAGCTGGACACTGAGCTCAGCACAGCTCGCTGTCAGCGCGTACGTACGGCGCACAGCGAGCTGAAGATGTGGAGAGGGGCTTGGAGCACGTCGCAGAACCAGAGCGCATGCAGGAAGATTCCTCCGACTGAAGCGAGACTTGTCACTTAGAAAATGTTCCCTGATTATGAAACTTTGGCTGAATAGCGCTTGTTCCTGTCTCCAGTGTGGCGACACATCCAGGAGCTGAGGAGAATCCCAGAATCTCACGTCCTCGTCAGCTCAGAATGCGCCTTTATGATTACGCACAAGCGTGACGCGTCAACCCGGTCTCACAGTAAGACCGGGTTGGACCTGTTCAGGTTTACGCAGACAATCTTTACATTTAGAATTGGCATACAGATGTAAAATTAATGCAGTAAAATATAAAGCATTTTATTTAAATATCCATTCATTATTTTATAAGCACAGAGAGCCGCATCAGATGGATGGAAGAGCCGCATGCGGCTCCAGAGCCGCGGTTGCCGACCCCCGACATAGACATAGGGAGAGAATCTCATTATGTCACGTTGCTGCATCGATGCGGAATCGTGCACGGCTGAATCGTGATGCATCTTAGAATCGATCATTTTTCCCACCTCTACTGTTAGGTAGCTACAGATGTGTTATATTTTACAAGGTAAGCAAAAATAAATGTTGCCTTTTGGTCAAAAGATTGTTTCTGTTTACAGTTTTAGAATCACTTTAGTTTACCTTGTAAATAGGGATGTGAATCTTGGAGCAACTCACGATTTGATTTGATTCCGATTCTCTGGGTGTCTATTCGATTCAGAATCAATTCTCGATTTAAATCAATTCACAATCAATGTTAACAAAGAGTGTCAGTTCCAGGATGAACTACTTTGTTGTACAAGTTAGTTAAAGCTATGGGACATTTTTGTTTGACTTTAAACTGGTCATGCTCCAAAAAAGCTAATTTACAAGGTAAACTAAAGTGATTCTAAAACTGTAAACAGAAACAATCTTTTGACCAAAAGGCAACATTTATTTTTGCTTACCTTGTAAAATATAACAAATCTGTAGTTACCTAACAGTAGCTTTGAAAGTAATACGGTCAAATACTTTTCAAGTATGTGTAGAAACAAGTTACATGAGTAATCCCGAGTACTCATTTATCAACTTAGAAAATAAATGAGAATATCTCAAATTAATGAGTATGGAAAAAATGACATTCAATTGCCCTCTTATCAGCAGATTCAAACATAAATCATCTCAATTTATGGGACCACAAAAGTAAACTGAGTACTGACTCTCCTAACAAAGATCAAAAAAGTGCGTCTCAGACCTGTAACGTGCCAAATATTTCAGTTCCTGGAATCGATTCTGAACCTTTGTGAATTGATTCTGAATCTTTATAAATAAGAATCCCGATTCAGACTCGAGTCGATTTTTTTTCAGCACCTCTACTTGTAAATTAGCATTTTTGGAGCATGACCAGTTTAAAGTCAAACAAAAATGTCCCATAGCTTTAACTAACTTGTACAACAAAGTAGTTCATCCTGGATCTGACACTCTTTGTTAATACTGATTGTGAATTGATTTAAATCGAGACTCAATTCTCAATCGAATCGACACCCAGAGAATCGGAATCAAATCAAATCGTGAGTTGCTCTAAGATTCACATCCCTATGTGCTAACCATACTCTCTGTGTACTTGGGAGTATTTTGCCACGTTTAGATGAGCAACACGGCTTCAGGATTCCCATTAAACGTAGTTATTGACCAGACTATTGGTATGTTTCGACAGCAATTTCTGGTTTTGTTGGTGAGACTGATTAGCTTTTATTTTACCAGATAAATGAACTGATTATAGACTGTTAAACACAGTTGAATGACTTAAACTGAAGCTGTAACAGAGTTAAGTGCCGCCCAAGTGCTCCTTTGAGGAAAGCTTGTAAAACTGAAGACTGGTTGTTTTACCTCCCGAGAAAAACGTTCCGAACCACGAGTTATTATTCGAAAACGGACCAGTGCAGACCTTTACAACAGACTAATGGCAAAATAAAACCAATAAAGATGATATGAAGTATTGTTTATGGCAGTGGTTCCCAACCTTTTTCTCAAGGGACCCCGTTTTTTTACCAGTAAAATTTTTGACGACCCCCTCCCATTCTCTCTTCCATTACAAACATTATTAAGAAATGATAAAATTGTTCAAGCACATTTTAATATGCTTTGATTCAATAGATAACAGTAATAGTCGGCTCCAGTACAGAACAAAGTCATTAACAAAACCAAACAGAGCATAATGTGCTTGACAGCTTGTATTACTTTTCTGAACACATTGTTTCTTGTAAACACTGATGAATCAATCATTCCTTTCAATAAATGTTTGACACATAAATAATACACTGAGCAAAATGTACTTAAATGTGTATATTACTGTTTATACTAGATTATTTACTGTAAAGGCTGTGATTAATCAACCAGTCCTATCTTTAATGAACTTTTGACACTTGAAAATAAAACAGTGAGCTGAGCAAAATGTTCTTAAAAGTGTGTTACCTTTTCTGTACTAATTATTTCCTGTCTTAATGTCAGTAAACTTTTCACTCATGAAAAAAAGTGAGCAAAATGTAGGCTATAAACAAGTAATTAATGAAGTTTTAACCCCTTAAAGTGGAGAGGTCCTGGCGACCCACTGAGAGGCTTTGGCGCCCCCTTGTGGGGGTCGGGTCCCCCAGAGGTCCTGGCGACCCACTGAGAGGCTTTGGCGCCCCCTTGTGGGGGTCGGGACCCCCAGGTTAGGAACCACTGGTTTATGGGACAGTTCTGTCACAGATATGTGTCTCAGAGTGTCGATGAGTCCCCTCAGGCCTGCAGAGTGTCTTATTTTTTTTAGTGTCAACCTGATGGCAGGTTTGCTTTTTGTGCCTGTCTTATTGATCTCTAAGAGC
Source organism: Nothobranchius furzeri (assembly GCF_043380555.1). Classification (NCBI taxonomy): domain Eukaryota; kingdom Metazoa; phylum Chordata; class Actinopteri; order Cyprinodontiformes; family Nothobranchiidae; genus Nothobranchius; species Nothobranchius furzeri. The sequence continues at coordinate 59,592,929 of NC_091754.1, forward strand.
GAGAGTGCTGTAAAAACACACTTTACCCAGATACGTCCCTGAAGTCCTAACATGTCAAACCTGAACATTAGCTGGTTGTCGGATAACACGAGGGCGGTTTTCAGACCGCAGATGAAAACGTCTTTTAAAATAGCAATTACACAAATACAGACAACCCCCCATCTCTCCTAAATGTCTACGTCCAGCATGTGGAGACGTTTGTGAACATCACAAAGAATATTAGGTCAGTATTTCATTTTGTACAGGCCTGTTAAAGACGACTTGTTTTGGTCCTCGTGTCCCTGCAACACCAAATAAACCCTCGGCCCCAATGAGAAACGACACGGGTCACTTTGTTCCGGTCGGCGTTTTGTCAGAAACAGTGGTGCTAGGCTTTATTCGCTGATCCCTTGAAGAAATGGCAGTGCTGCGTCGTCATGAAGCCTCCGAGTCCCGAGTCATGAGCCAGTGGGAAGAACGACCTTTTCTGAGTCCAAGCACAGCCTAATTAGTAGTTGTTGACATTTTCGGGTGTGCGTTCGAGTCACCAGGGCTCCTGCAGCTCGTGCAGATATGATGTGAAGAGATTGCAACAAGATTTTTCAGTACTGTTGGGACCCGCACCGACAATGTGTAGGTTGGCTTCACATTGGTTACGGCCAGCCGGCAGGTCATTTGTATGCTGAAACGCGAGAGAGCTCAGAAGTTCCCAACACGTTACAGGACAGGATGCGTGTGTTTACTGATCAGTGAGGCAGCCACATTCCCAACGTTTGTTTTCTTGTTTTGATGCGTTTCTGAAAGCGAAAGAGGGAGCAGCACGCATCAAAGAAAGCTCTAGTGGCAGAAAAACAATAAAATGACAGACGGACTGAAGTGATGTGAAAGTATTACAAATGGTGTTCTCCAACTTTTTGTCTTTTAAAACTCTGCAGTCATTTGGGACTTGACAGGTGCACAAATCGATTAGAAAACTTTTAAAACCGCTTAATTCCCTCCACGCCTGACTACAGCTGTTTCCAGAGTTTAAATCTTACACAAAAGTGTTGGGTAATGTTATCAATCCAAGATTACCTTAGGGAAAGTTCAAAGCACAGGGGGTTATAGTAATCAATCAACACCAATACCAATCATAAACAATCAATTTAGACTTTGCAAAGTGGAGAGGAAAAGATACACACCAACAACGGGTCTCAGTTCGCTCTCTCAGACTGACGTCCTCCGAAAGCATTCGTTAAGCACACACACAAAGATTAACGCACACACATTTTGACATTCCTTAGACTCTCAGGCGGGAAAGCAGTAAAAGGAGGCTAAACTTTCTCCAGGTGCACCCTAAATCAACAAAGCCATTGCTAGCCTTTCTCAAGGGAGGTTTACTGATAAAGGTCTGTTCCAAGGCAAGTTCATCCTCCCTGTAAAGGTTGGTTTATGCTGGACGCGTCTGCGAGGTCCGCACGGCTCTGCGCGGCAAAATTGTGTCTTTTTTACAACCACGCCCCTCCACCGCGCCTCCAACCGGACCAAACTTTCCGCACCGCGCACCTAGGAAATTTTCTAACCACGCGGACGGTCGGACGCGGAAAAACATGGCGGACCGGTAAGAACTAGTAGACATTTGTATGATTCAGCTACCAGAGATCACCGTGATCAACATGTTGTTAATAATTCTTGGAGAGAAATAGCTCGCACTGTCGGAAAAGACGAGGACGCTGTTAAAAATGCTGGAATGCCATGTTGTAAACAACAGTAATTTCTACTTCTACTATGGTGTAGTGTTGGATGCATGCCGTAGAGCTCCATGCTGCCCCCTACAGTTTGGGAGAATATTGGCTCACCGCAGAGACAAGCCGCATGAACCATAAACGCTGCAAGTTGTGAAGCGCGTTCCATCCGCGAGCCGCATCACCAAGCGGGAAGTAAATGCGTCAAACATAACCCAAGCTTTAGCCCTACTGGAGCCTGGTATCTATCAACCAATGAAAAGGATGAAGCTCCGTTTAATAAGACACCAAATGTTTAACAGTCAAGACATTGATATTAGTTTAATAATGATAATCAGTTTTTTCTAACAAAAAGTTTGTTAGTTGCATTATTTTAATGTCACACTGGAGCCCACCGTACACACCTGCTATCTATGTGACCTGCTGCACGTGGCTCAGGTGACCTGGGGCTATTTATTTTTTGGGAATGACGGTGACTCGGTGTGAATGAAACCTTTTCCAAGTCACTTGTCAATTAACTGGTTCCTTTCTTCAGCTTAAAAACCTTTAATGTCTGAAAAATGAATAGGAATTAGTAAAGTGACTTAAACAGTCACCCCTAAAACTAAGGTCCGCTTCTACACTCTTGTCCACTATTGGTGACTTTAGACTTTGTGTTAAAAATTTTGTTACCTTTAAGACCTGGTGCATGGTGTACAAGCTGCCATGTTGAGAAGAGGCTTCAAATTTTACATGTTTATGCAAAAGATTTTTTTTTATTAAGTGTGTTCTCTAATTGGAGCAAGAAGTATGATCAAAGAGTTAGATTAATGGTACATAATTATGAATTCTGCATGTGTAATTTCAGTAAAATGCCACAGTTTGAAATTTAAAGCCTTAAAGTGAGTTGTTGTTGCTGCAAAATTTAGCTTCCTCATAAAAGGCCTTTATTTAATTGGATCAGATGTAAAACAAGTGCTGACATTTAAGCTAAGTGCACTGTAAGTTTGTGGGAAATCTGTGAAATCTGCAGTCTCCTTTAATGTTATTGCAGTAGCTTTTTGGAAGACGGCTATAGAGAAACACGAGTCAGCTTTAAGCAACGCTGACGTGTCTAGTTGCCTTAGAAACCTGATCATTTCACCTCCAGGAGCATCTTTTCTCACGGCTACGAGCTGACAGCTGAGGGTGGGTTTGAGTTTATTCTCCTGAAGCTCAGGGGAAGGGAGCATGGTGTTGACTCAGTCTATTCCCCCTGAGCGTTAGACTGGGCGGTCTGGCAGCATGTCACAGACTGACAAACACAGATTGAGCCATGACCTTCAACATGTTGGGTGGCGATCTACCAGAGACGATGTGTAGACTTCCAACTCCCTCAGGGCTTGTAAGCACGAGTCAGAAGAAATGTGGACAACATGAGAATTTCAGGGAAAAGGAAATAATGTTAAAGATAGATTGTAAATAACTGAGTTAATGCATAAACAGGTGTTCTAATTAGGGCACTAGGGGTCTGTATCGGCCAGATTCTAGTGATACTATATATCACAATATAGGGGAGACGATACAATATTTATCACAATATAGGGGATAGGGGTTGTATCAACTAGTCGACTTCACTGCTCTGTAGTGACTTTTTATGACTTTCATAGACTAGTTGCTGTCACGTGATAATGACCGACAAGGTGCAGTCCTCAGAAAAGACAGCAGGTGACGAGCCGCGTCGGTATCTGACGCCCGCGGTAAAATGGACATTTGACCGAATTGTGACCTTTACCTTCTTGCAATTTAACCTTCCCCTCACCTCCATCCTAACCGTAACCAGCTTGAGCATGCAACGCTCTGTTTCACCTTTTGTCATTCCTCTCAAACCAAATCAAAGATACTTTATTAATCCCAGAGGGAAATTAGAGTTTCAGTACACACAATTCAGAGATCAGACATACATAGGCATAGACACATGACAAGGATTGGTGACTGTGGTCATTCGCAACCCTGAGTAGCGCTACCTTAATAGAGATAAGAGGGTTACATGAGGATTGGTTCAGGTGGAGGGAAAAAAAGAGGCACTTCAGAGTTACCCTCCATAGGGAGGGCAACTTTGCTCTGCAAAAAAAAAAAAAACACCTCAGACAGAGAGATATGCAACAGACTTCAGACAACACAACATAAGTGTCCACTAGGTGGGGTGGTGGGTTGGGACTCTCCCAGCTTCAGCTTCTGCAGCCACGATGAACAGCGCATGTCACCTCAGTGTGGATGGGGGGGGAGGGGGGGGGGAGCATTTAGGGTTGGAGGGTTGCAGTGACCCTCGACGTTTCAGCGGCCTTCCCGCAGTCCCGCCCAGGCTGGGAAAGCAGGCGGAGTTGAGTTGCCATAGCAACGGCACATTCCACATATCTTCTGAGGGGGGAGTTTTCGTTGGAGCCTTGCAGGCCCAAGGACGCCAGATTCCGATTAGAAATTGTTTTGGGGCCAGACAGAGATAATTTCCTCTCCGACTGTCTTACAGTTTGTTGGTCCTCAACCTCTCAAAATCCCAATTAATAGACGTTAATCTGTCCCGATCTGTGCTGATTTGCCCGCTCTCTCCTTGATGGCATCCATCTTTTGTGCCAAAGAATGAATCTCGGCCAAAGTCCCAAGCTTGCGATTCATCTCGACAATCATGTGAGTCTGTGAATTCACAGCGCGGTGCAATCCATCTCTGAGCTCCGGGATCAGGCCAATATTCCTTGACAGCTCTTTAATTTTCCGGTAAGCCAAGTAGCCTCCAAGGCCAATGAGCAGGAAACCTGACACCAACACCACGAATATCCACACGTCTTCAGAGTCCTCCACAGACAGCTGAGATGAACAAATTAAGTTCCACTGTTTCCAGGAGTCCATGATGTGTCCAACTGGGTCTGTCCCGGCAGGACATCCGGGAGTCCCTTCTCCCGTTCTCATCGTTGAAAAATTTTTATCAATCGCGTTGAGACCAGCTAACACGCTTAACAGAAAATGTAGACTGACATACTGGGTAAAGGTTAGGGTGGGGGCGGGGCTTAATTTGAGCCAGATCATGTCGGAACAAGATCCGGGTGCTGTCTTATTTTGAAAGGACCATTCCGGCAACTGTCTGCTAGGATCCGGCAATTCACACGACCAATTTGTGCTACGCAGGGTTCGAATTACGGGTGAGCTGAAGGGACCCCGGCTCACCCCAAAGGATGACGGGCTCCCCTGGAAGCCCTCAGCATACACACCCAGGGGAGCCCAAAAAAGATCCTGGTTCTACTGACATTACGTTATTCATGTGGACTCTCCAGGGATTATTTTGAGCTGAGAGGTGCAGAGCTCTTATGGGCTCGACACACGGGAGGCGACATCGCCTCTCCTTCATTCATTTTCAATGAGACATGCGTGACAAAGCGATAATCGTGGTTCTCCCTCCTACTAAGCGAAACGCAAAAAACGTGCGTGTGAAATTTTGCCCTTGTGCACGTGTCGTGCACAGGCGACCCAGCGACGCGATCTCAGAAAGTTGAAATATTTTCAACTTCTCATCGCTGTCGCTCGGACGAGGACCAATCAACGGAGGTTTCATTCACTGACCAATGAGCGGACAGGATGCTCCGTACATCTCTGAGCAAACATGGAGAAGTTTATTATTATGTTTTATAGTAAAATCAGAAGTAAGATTTCACACAACTCTAGCAGCACCTTGTGAAACATCATATCTACCACTTTTTAAACTCTGAACCGCTTAAATAACCTTAATTCCCTCCAACCTGACACAGCCAAACAAAACGTGATCGCGGTCGTTTGTCGCCTCCCGTGTGTCGAGCCCCTTACGCGCTCCAGACATCTGCGTCCAACTGCAGTTCAAAGGTAACTCGTGAGGTGAATATATATGAACCCAGGTAGCAGTTTTTCTTTAGGATTGAGAGGAGATGCTGGAAGATAATAAACAGAGACAGGACAGAAAATAATAAAAACAAGTTAGTTTTTGTACCTGGTGGTTGCAACAAACAGACACCACTGAAGGTATTCAGAAGTGAGGAACAGGAAATGAAATAATTATTTTAATGTTTAGAGCAGCAGGAACTCCGAGAGGCTGCAGGCGCATCAGTGAGTTTGCAGCTGCTGTGCAGGGGGAGGGGGGAGAGGGCTGAAGCAGGGGGAAGGCAGGGTATCCGCGGGTCCTTCAAAAGTCTTAAATTAGCTTTTCCAAATTTAAGGCCTTAAAAATCCTTAAAAATGACAAATAATCCTTAAATAGTTTCCAAAGGTCTTAAATTACCAAAGACCCAATAAACAAGATTCTTTTATTTCTATAAAATTTTCGTGAATTTCTAGTTCAGCATTTTTTGTGTACGATGTTGGCGTAAGCGGAGCTGTACACGTTCAGTTGGTTGTGAAAGGGGGCTATTTTTAGATGAGCACATTAGCTGGTTAAGCTAGTGGGAGCTTGCGCCATGGGGAAGTGCAAGTTTAATGGTAACGGGATGGCTAATCCCACATTCGCGACGTGGTTAGCACCGGTTCCAGGCAATAGCTGGAAATTATAACTTAAATTTAATTTTAAAAATAGCTTAAATTTGGTCAAAGTGGCTTTAAAAAAGGTCTTAAAAAGTCTTAAATTTGGCTCCCTTAAACCTGCAGATACCTAGGGGGGAGGACTGAAGCAGGATGCAGCAACTACCATTGTTAAAAGAGATGTTTAACTTAGAAAATGTGGGTGGGAGTAATTTTAATTGTCCAAAACTCCAATGAACCAGCCCCAGTAATTACGTGGGATTTTGTTGTTCTATCTCAAAGAAAGTGGTTAAACTGCTGCAACCCAGCAGCCAGTTTGAACTGCACCACATAAAAGAAACAGTAAATGTTTGCATGTAAATTCTCCATGAAAGAAATTGATGCACCGCTTTTAAATGTCTGATAGTACCCATAACATGAAATATCATAATATTTCAGTGTTTCTATATCCCCGTCAGACACAAATTTATTTTTGTGTGTTTTTCAGGAACTGGAGGAGAATTACCAGCGGGCGTACTCTGAGGCCCTGACGGCTTTTGGGAACGGCGCTCTGTTTGTAGAAAAGTTCATCGAAAGGCCAAGACACATAGAAGTTCAGATCCTTGGTAAGTGTCTCTTTGTTTGAGTTCATTAGGAAAAGCTCAGAAAGTCAGCTGATCTCGGGGTAAAGCTGCTCGATCATAGATAAAAAATATTCCAATCAAAATGATTTACCCTTATTAATCATCAGTTTTGGAAAAAATAAAATAAAAATTGTGTTTTATTATATTATTAAATATTCTTTCATGAATTCAATCAAAAATATCAAAATTTCATGAATATTTATTCATTTGAACATAAATTTAGCAAGAAGTGTTTTCAGTCATCAGAGCATTAATTATTTATTGAGGAACTAATGATCAGCCTGTAAACTATTGAGTCACAAATGTTCCTGGTGTTTCACATGATTGTCTCATAAGAGCCTAAAGAATTACATTTAATTTAAACTCATTTTTTCTTCACTGTCTTACATGTGTTCAAGGCATGCACCTGGTTAAAATGCTGTCTTCGTGTCTCCTGTGCAAATGGCAATATAGTAAAAAAAAATATAGAAATACGTAGTAAAAAGGAGGACAAAAATCCTAGTTGTGTTCAAAACAGCAATAATGACACATTATGAAAATGATGTCAAAATAAAACCTTTCACAAGTCAGTCCTAAATCCACACAATCTTCAAACATAACACACACACACATAACACACTTATTTTTTTCCGGAACTGTGCTGCTCTGGGTGGCTGCATGTTGGAGTAGCTCTGTTGACTATATGTAAGTTTTGCCTTTTCTTGGACATTTTTTCTTCTAGTTTCTCAAGAAAAACTATTTTTTTGGACATTTTGCTTTTATGTTTCTGGTGCTGTGAAGCTTGGAGGATTTTTACTGCTATTTTTTAGCTTTTTTCACTTTTTGAGCATTTGTTACGATGCGTAACCATGGCAACAGTCTGGTTTACAATCTGGAGCAGCTGATTAACATCGGACAGGCTGAAATAATACCTCAACCGAAGCCACAAATCCCAAATGAGCTAAAACGCAAGAAGCGTGGGTGCAGAGCGGGAGCAAAACGGAGACAGAGAAAGAGGAAACTCGACCCATCTCTTCCATCGATCATAATGGGCAATGTGAGATCACTGGCCAACAAGATGGAGGAACTCCAAGCCCTTTCAAGGACTCAGCCAGAGTTTCGGCGGTTTCGGAACCGCTGGAGGAGATAATGCAAAGAAGGATTCTCCAGAGAATCAAGAAAATGATGGACAACCCTGAGCATTCTCTTCACAAGACTGTCCGACAACGGAAGAGTGTCTTCAGTCAGAGGCTTCTTCAGTTTGGCTGCAACACTGACCGCTACTGGAGATCCTTCCTGCCAACAGCCATTGTAATATACAACAACTCTTTGATGACTTGATTATTATTATTCTGAGCTACTACAGCAATCAGTTTCCCTCTGGGATTAATAAAGTATTTTTGAATTTGAATTGAATAACATGTTGTGTTTCACTGGTGCCCCGGTTTGCTTACTGACGATGACGTTCGGGACACTGAGGTTTCTACAGTGTTTTTTGTCACATTTTCTTTCTTTTTTTTAAATTTTCTTTTGTGGATGTTCTGTCTTGTAACTTTTAGCTGCAACATGGAGTTAACTGGCTCATTTTTGGTCTACACTACATATCTGAATGAGTGCCACCTTGTCGCCTTCACCTTTACTGATCTAATTGTGGTTTACGGTTGATCACACAAAATCGTACAATACAGATCATTTTAGTCTTAAAGTAACAGTGTGTATTTTTTCTGGCGATAGGGAGCAGTAGGTACCTAAATCATTGCAAGCAAGTAGTGTTTTTGTGTTGGAGTCAGACCTTACCAACGGATGCCCATTAGGGTAAAAAAAAAAACCCTGGGGAGTGCAAACTTGACCAAAAATAACGAGCACATCAGACTCTTTCATCACTGGCAACGAGTGAAGAGGTAAATGTGTAAAACAACATTTAAGAATGGCGAAAGTTTCGTAACCATTTGTTACAGATCAGCAAATGCATTTTGTCCTCATGGGCTCCTGTAGAAGGAAACATGGCATCGCCCAGAGACTTAGACTCGTTCCCGTGTATTTTAGACCTGATTTTTATGGTTATATGTTACAAAGCCGCCAATATTTTTCAACAACTGGGCGTCATTTAATTAATTTTTAGCAACATTTTGATGGATTTTTCCAGACTATTGGTAAAAACTACACATTGTCTCTTTAAACGATTAATCCCTGTATGCCTGAAGCTCATCTCAGCTGTTACCTGCCTGTCTGTCACAACACACACAGGAGAGTTTTTCACGTTAAACATCATTAAAGTTTTAATTATAAAAAATAAAGTGTGAAAATGTGTGGATCATCAGGAAAACAGCAGAATTATTAGATTAGATTCAGATTTTAACTCCCCATGTCCATTCCATGATTCTGTTTGCTTTTCCCATATTATGGAAATTCCTAAGCCCTGGGTGGAAGTCAGTGTCACTCACAAGGCAAGTGTGTGTTCAGAACGAAATGCGACTAATTAAAGTAATTGTTTTGCTGATTGCATCATTAGTTGTGATTGTTTTTGAGCCATAATTGAAAGCCTTAGCTTTGACACTCTTTGTACTTTTTGCAGCAATGCAGAGGAAACAATATGTCATTTATTTTGGGAATGCACTTATACACATGTATTTTGGATTGATCTAAATAATTTTATAAGCACCAAAATTGATCCCTCATGTAAACTGAAATTTCAACACATTCTGTTTGGCCTCTCACATACCGATAAAATAATTCCAGGAAAAACATATATTATTAATAGGCCTGGGCGGTATGGCATAAATGTCATATCACGGTATTTTTTAAAATTATATCGGTTTTACGGTATTTGACGGTATTTTTCACAAGGCGGTGATTACTCAGATTATTTTTATAAGAAAATAATTGCTGCACTAGATTGGCCTTAAATAGCCCGTTTTACCTTCATGTGCAGAATACCAGTTTTTCCATGTCCAGTCACAGGTAGGTAAACGCAGAAACCCCCTCAAAGTACCCTTGTCAATAGAAAGCAGTTAAAAAAATCCACTAGAAAGATAAAATATTGCAGTCAAAATAAACTATTTTTATTGAACACATTTTGCATTTAATCTGTGCAGTTAACCATCTCTATGATTTAACATCCAACGTCATTGTGTTGGTTATCTCGACCCACCGCTTGCTTTTTTTATAAACAGTCCCTTTAGCGAACGTGTCTTTAATGGACGTCTGACTCCGACTGCTACTAGCTGTTTTAGCCTTGGAGGTGGAGGGTGCAGATCGAAGCTTGAGACATTCTCGGTGATCCAAGACGTGTTTTCAGCTGAGGTGATGAAGCAAGTTGCTGGTATTACCCCCTCCGGCTACCACTGTTGCTCGACAGCATTAGCACATAAAACTTGTTTGCTCCACGTCCGAACTTTTAAACCCAAAAACCTCCAAACAACAGACGTTGGTCCTCTTTTTGGAGTAAGTTCTTCTGCGTTCGAAGTTTTGATGTCGCCGTGACCGCTCCCGCCAGCCGCCATTCTTGGTTTCACCACGCTGTGGTGTTTGTGTGTAGCAGTGAAATGAGTCCCCACTGAAACACTTTCCTACTACGAACGTTCTGTACGTAGTCTAAGCCATTCACCGGTATAGCGGTATGTGAAAAATTCATATAATCCCCAAAATAAATACCGGTTTTCAGTATGAACCAGTAGGGATGGGTACCTTTGACATTTGAATGGATTCGGTACTAATTCCCGGTACCTAGGAATCGATACTGGTACTTAACGGTACCAATTTTTGATACTTTAGAGTGTTTACTATTTTAATTCTCTTTTATAATCAATCATATAATTAAATGAATTTCCCTCTGGGATTAATAAAGTATTTTTGAATTGAATTGAATTGAATAATTAAATATATTTTTCTCAATATATAACCATATTTGATAACATACAACTGTTTGTATTTTAACATCGTCCTTGTAGTTTTATAAGCTGATAATTAAACTGAAGCAAACATCTTTACTGTGAACTAAATTTACTGTGTATCTTCATTCCTTTTGCCGTCCTTTTTCATTTGATTTTTCCTACTGGGAAGTTAGAATTTCCGAGGAGAAAGCGAACGCACCATTAGCTGATAACAATGGTAGCAATGGAAGCTAACATATCAAGCTAACGTTATCTTAAACAGTTTATTTAGCTGCTGGAGCAGATTAAAACGATGATGCCTCACACTTAGATCGTTGTCGCTGGTTTCATCTTCACCCAATCACCCGTCGTATTTAGTAAAGTGAAGCCAAACTTTAGAGCGCGTTCATCTTCTTCTAGTCGGAAATTCTGAGTTCCGAGGAGAAAGCGAACGCACCATTAGCGGAACGAAGCTAACATATCAAGCTAACGTTATCTTAAACATTTCATTTACCTACCGGAGCAGATTAAGATGAGGATGTCTCACTTAGATCGTTGTCGCTGGTTTCATCATCACCCAGTTACCCATCACATTTAGTGAAGTGGACCCAAGCTTTAGCGTGCGTTGTTTCTACCATGCTGCTCTGTTTAAAACTGGCTCGCAGCGACCGACGACATAACGCTCTTGCGCATGCGCAGCTGTCTAGGCACGTTCTCGTTATGAAGGACGGGTACCGAAACGAGGCACCGCTTCAAATGACGTGAATCGGTGTTCAGTCGGTACTGTGGAATTCGGTCAGTACCTTAAAAAGTACCGATTTCGGTACCCATCGCTATGAACCAGTATTCCGCCCAAGACTAATTATTAATCTTCTGATCATTTTTGCCAAATTTCACATACATTGTACAGCGTCCAAACATATTTGCTTTTAAAGCCCTTTTTTCCAATTATCTGGAGAATCTTAACAGTACTAACTCCAAAGCGTGTAAAACACAAGAGCTGTGCCGAATGTATAATTTCCCTTGATTTACATGTTTATTTATACCTTGAGCATTTTTACATATATATATATATATATATAAATATTTTCCAGTTATTTTGTTTATCTGTTTTCTCCTAAAGTATATGTTTTTGTTTAAGTACTTGTAGTTGTATACATAACTTGTTAAACTTGTTATTACAAGCTGTGGAATTTTTATACCCTGTTTATATTCTTCAATACCGTGTATGTTTTGTTATTCAAATGTCTAAATAAAAACTAAAAAAAATTATTGAAAGCCTTAGCAGCCTTAGCTCAGGTGAAACCTGTCAAAACGATTTGTGGTGCAGCAGGACTTTATGCTCCTCCATTAGAAAACGTAACGCCGTCCTCTCTGAAGATCTGAAACCCAACACCGACTTTTACAGGAAGTGTGTCTGCACTGGGAGCGCATACCCAACCACACCACTGGATTTTTGCTTTTGACAGGTGCCTTGCTGAGCAAGTGATATTTGTCTGAAAGCCTTTGTTTAGGTGGAAAAGCCAGAATCTACTGCTTCTATACGGTCACTGTTTGCACTCATGTCACTGTCACTCAAGTATACTTGTCTTTACTTCCTACATACTCTATTTAATACGGCTTTTCCGTCTGTTTTTTTCTTTTCCCCTGGTATCTAACGGTGTAATTTCTCCATTTTCTAACCCAACATTCTTCTTTTACCCCCATTAGTCAGCTTGTGTTGCCCATCATCTTGGTTATGAGCTAAAAAGGGTTTAACACCTGCTACCTACAGTAAAACATGGTGGTGGTTCCATCATGCTGTGGGCTGCGTGGCGAGTGCAGGGACTGGGAATCTTGTTAAAGTTGAGGGACGCATGGATTCCACTCAATATCAGCAGATTCTGGAGACCAATGTCCAGGAATCTGAGAAAGCTGCAGCTGCACCGGGGCTGGGTCTTTCTACAAGACAACGACCAATAACACTGCTCAGCATCTACTGAGGCATTCATGCAGAGGAACAAGTAGAACGTTCTGGAACGGCCATCTCAGTACCAGACTTGAATATTATTCAACATCTGCGGTGTGAGTTAAGCTTGGTTTATGCTTGACGCGTCCACGATGTCCACACTGCTCTGCGCGGCGAAATTGCGTCATTTTAACAACCACGCCCCTCCACCGCGCCTCCGCACGGCCCAAACTTTCCGCACCGCGCACCTAGGAAATTTTCTAACCACGTGGACGGTCGGACGCAGAAAAACATGGCTGACTGGCAAGAACTAGTATGGCAGAGGTTCGTAAATACAGACATTTGTATGATTCAGCTCTCAGAGATCACCGTGATCAACATGTTGTTAATAATTCTTGGAGAGAAATAGCTCGCACTGTCGGAAAAGACGAGGACGCTGTTAAAAATGCTGGAATGCCATGTTGTAAACAACAGTAATTTCTACTTCTACTATGGTGTAGTGTTGGATGCATGCCGTAGAGCTCCATGCTGCCCCCTACAGTTTGGGAGAATATTGGCTCACCGCAGAGACGAGCCGCATGAACCATAAACGCTGCGAGTTGTGAAGCGCGTTCCATCCGCGAGCCGCATCACCAAGCGGAAAGTAAATGCGTCAAGCATAAACCAAGCTTCAAAGAGAGCTGTCCATGCTCAGAAGCATCAAACCTGAATGAACTTGTAAAGAAGAATGGTCCAAGATACCTTCAACCAGAATCCAGACTCTCATTGGAAGCTACAGGAAGAGTTTAGAGGGCGTTATTTCTGCAAAAGGAGGATCTACCAAATATTGATTTCATTTCTTTTTGGTGGTTCCCAAATTTATGCACCTGCCTAATTTTGTTTAAAGTGTGAGCAACACCTAAATCAACTTATTTTTTTGCTGATTACCTCTATAGATGAGTGTCTAATGGGCCATTCTCATCTGTACCGGGTCGGCCCGGGCCGGGTAGCGTAGGTTGTTTACATATCTGGGTGGCCTGGTATTTTTCCGGGCCAACCAAGGCTCATTCTCAGCCCTCTTCTCGAGGGGGTCTGCTTCAGGCCGACCAGGGCCAACACACCCACTGCTGACAGCAAATTCACACCTTCCATTAGAGCAAGCCTCTGATTGGTGGGTAGAATCAGCCCACATGGGCTTAAAGCAAGGATGTGTGGAATCAACCGGGCCAGGCTGGGGCCGACTGGGGCTACCCGGCCCGGGCCGACCCGGTACAGATGGGAATGGCCCATCATACTGCTGTAGACATGTGTAATCAATGTGGGTTCTGCCAGTGTGGGTGCTGTCAGTCATTGCCTCAGTGCCGCTCTCTCGGCCCTCCTGGCAATGTCTTTTTTCCTTGTATTTTTCAGAACCATGGGTCGAGGTGAGTCCGACTATATCTAGTTGGAACTTCTCAGCCTCACACACCAACTCAGGCTCGTTCCCCACCAAAGAGGTGACATTCCCACTAACCGAGATCCAGCTTCTGTAGCCGAGGATCAAACCGCCAAGGTTCCTGCCTTCGGCTACTACCCTTCACACATTGCACCCACCCCCATTTGCCCCTCCCACAAGTGGTGAGCCCATGGGAAGGGGGATCCACCTCTCCTCTTCAGGCTGTGCCCAGTGAGGCTCCATGGGTGAAAGCCTGGCCACCAGGCGCTTGCCGTCAAGCCCCCACCTCCAGGCCTTGCTCCAGCAGTGACCCGCGTTACAGTGAGGGAACGCTGTTTGCATTGATATTTGTCGCCACTAGGGGTCTGTGGGCTGCTCTTTGTCTGATCCCTCACCTAGGACCTGTTTTCCATGGGTGACTCTACCAGAGGCATCAAGCCTCAGACAACTTGGCTCCTAGGATCACTGGGACACTCAAAGCCCTCCACCACAGTAAGGTGGCAGCCCAGGGTGGGGACTAGTACTAATGGTATTTAAAAATGCTTTTTGTCCATTTAGATGTTCGGTCTTGTTGGGCTAATCAAAGATGCAGACTAATGTAGGGAGACGGCACCTGGTGTGGCTTATCAGGATCTCTGTTTGGGTTTTAAAAGTGTTGCCCTCTTTGTTGACTGAGCAACAACACTCTTTCTTAATTTATCAAAATAAAGGTCAAACACTACAGTTGGTTACTGACACAGGAACCAGCAGAGCTCATCCTGTACTCTTTCTACTGTATTTGAAGCTGCTTCTGTCTCTCCTCAGGTGATAAATATGGAAATGTCATCCATCTGTTCGAGCGAGACTGCTCCATTCAGCGCAGACACCAGAAGGTGACGTACCCGTTTAAACATTTAATCTAACCCAGTTTAATGTTGGAGGTTATTTTAAGATCAGCTTCATGGTTTCTGTCCGCTACTGTGGGGATTACTAGGGATGATCCGATCACATGATCGGAAATCGGCCCCGATCACGTGGTTTCAGACTGATCGGGACTCGGATGCTGGGTTCAAATTACAGGAGAGCAACTTGGTTCTCCTTAAAGGTTGTCAGGCTCCCCTGATGCCCTTAACTTACCCAGGAGCACAGAGATCCAGTTTCTACCTTTATTATATTATTTACATGGACTCAGCGTAGCGGGGATTAGACCGCTGATCATTCATGAGCTCCAGCTGCGTTCTGCACACGGTCACAGTAACATTTTCTAAGTTTCTAAGTGGCGTCACCAAAAAATATATAATTAACACACAGTCGTTCGTGTCCGTTCATTTTCTCTCTGGTAAGTTCTGTCTGTATTTGAGCGTGACGTGTGGACGCGCTCGCGCTGAAGCGCTCGTCACTGGTGCAGCCGGGCAGCGCGGCGCACACGCCGCTTTTTTAGCGGTCAATAGATCAATTTGATCTGCTGGTTAAAAAGTTACTTGTGAGGTGAAAAAGAAAGCAGGCAGGAGTTTTTCTGGAGGACTGGGAGATGCAGGAAGATCAGAGACAGACAGGACAGGAAGACCAGAGACAGACAGGACAGGAAGAGCAGAGACAGACAGGACAGGAAGAGCAGAGACAGACAGGACAGGAAGACCAGAGACAGACAGGACAGGAAGAGCAGAGACAGACAGGACAGGAAGAGCAGAGACAGACAGGACAGGAAGAGCAGAGACAGACAGGACAGGAAGACCAGAGACAGACAGGACAGGAAGACCAGAGACAGACAGGACAGGAAGAGCAGAGACAGACAGGACAGGAAGAGCAGAGACAGACAGGACAGGAAGAGCAGAGACAGACAGGACAGGAAGAGCAGAGACAGACAGGACAGGAAGAGCAGAGACAGACAGGACAGGAAGACCAGAGACAGACAGGACAGGAAGACCAGAGACAGACAGGACAGGAAGAGCAGAGACAGACAGGACAGGAAGAGCAGAGACAGACAGGACAGGAAGAGCAGAGACAGACAGGACAGGAAGACCAGAGACAGACAGGACAGGAAGACCAGAGACAGACAGGACAGGAAGAGCAGAGACAGACAGGACAGGAAGAGCAGAGACAGACAGGACAGGAAGACCAGAGACAGACAGGACAGGAAGACCAGAGACAGACAGGACAGGAAGAGCTGAGACAGACAGGACAGGAAGACCAGAGACAGACAGGACAGGAAGACAGGAAAATAAAAACCAAGAAAACAAAACAAAGTTCTTATAAAAACAAAATGTAGGTAGATGATCCCACTACACGTTTGTACCTGTATAAAGCAATTATTCATCAGCATGTAGTATTTATATAGTTCACACAGTTCAGATCGTCTTCAAAACTCACTCCCATGCCCAGGGGCGTATCTAAGCATTTTGGGGACCGAGGCAAAATAGACCCCTGCCAGGTATTTTAAAGAGCAACTCACCCCCAAATAAACTTTTTTTGCTGATAAACTAAATAAACGAGTGTCTAATCGTGCTGCAGACTCGTTTAGTCAATAGTTTTGCACTTTAGTGCATCTTAGTTAAAATGTAAATATTCTGCCTAAAACTGTCAGAGCTGTGCCGTTGTCAGGTAAAAACTCAGCACTGCATTTGAATTTAAATCAGCCATTGCTATTGGCTAAGAGGTACCCTAGAACGTTAGCTGGTACCATACGATGTCACAATGTTGTTGTGAGCCTGTGTGTGTGTGTGTGTGTTTGTTAGCGGCTCCGCCCTCTCAGTCTGCTAGGCAACAGCATTTGTTGCATTTTTCAAAGTGGGAGTGGAGTAATACTCTGGTAGGGGGTGACTTGCTCTTTAAGTTGAAGTGCTATCTGTTTTTATATTAGACTTTTTATGTTTGCAATAAAGTCCAAAAGTGAAGAATTGATGTTATTTATTGAATGTTCAAGCTACCTCACAGAAGTGATCAGTTGTTAAAAATTAAAATAAAAATGTAATTAAATAAAAAATAAGAAACGTTCTGGAACCTTTTCTTCCTTTATCAAAAGTATCGGATCGGGACTCGGTATCGGCAGATTCTCAAAATCAAATGATTCGGACTCGGGGGCAAAAAAAACCTGATCGGGACATCCCTAGGGATTACCATAAAGGGGGTGTGACGCAGGGCAAAGGTCAAATGCTTTATTTTTTTCTAGCAAACAGGCCAAGTGATTATGGACCGACAGTCCTGGAGTCTCTGAGCAGCAACAAGAAGCCTCAGCTAACGGTCGCCGAATAGACGTCAGAATCATAACTGTAATCCACCATCAGATCAGCTCGGATTCAGTGTTTTTATTTGTGTTCGGTTGAATTGTGTTTCATTAGGCAGCCATTGTTCACTGAGATGGTTGAAGTTGTAACATCGGGGAACAAACCAGTAGAAAACGGCTTCAATAACAGACTAAAAGGACAGTAAAATCAGTGTAACTCCTAGCATAGCAAAGCTTTCACCAGAGGCTGATCATCATCTGTGACATTTTATTAAGCGTCGTCGCCTCAAAGCATTTTTAATCGCCTGTTTTCATCACTTTGATCCTTTTGACTTTAATCAAATGATAAATGATAATCGCGTTAGTGGGTTGTTGGCGGCAGAGCTGGCGGTTTTCGATTCTGTTAAGCTGCCTTTGCCTGTGATCTGAGATCTGTTTGAATGTGAGAGACGATAGTAGTTAGAAATGGATTTGAAACGGTTCAGCGAGGTCTCCGTTTGCTGAGCGGGATCGTGTTTGGGATTAGATTTATGTTCCTCTACTGGTTTTTGTGTTTCATTAGCAGGTGTGCCTCGTGCTGTTTAGAACGGTTTGAGTTTTAGTGGTTAAGATGGCCTATGTGTAGCATCCGGCATGAACTCTCCAGTCTGACTGTTAGGATGGGAGCTGGTGTGGGTCAAATAAAGTAAAAGCATTTTGAGATTTGGATTTTCTTTTGCAGGTAGTGGAGATCGCACCGGCCTTCCAGCTGGACCCTCACCTGAGAGACAGACTTCACTCTGATGCTGTCAGCCTGGCCAAACAGGTACAGCCGTGTGTTTTACTGGTGGAACTGGTCGTCAAACACAGTTTATTTTCATTTAAAGCCCGCGTCATGCTGAATCTGCATCATTGACGGCTTCATACATCTGTTGGCATAAAGCCACGTTATGAAGCTCCTCAAGTGCCCTTAATGACCCCTTTATTGCTTTAAGATTTATTATTTGCACCCACTTGTATTATGAGCAGCAGTTCTCCACGACCCTGCTCCAGATCAAGCTGTGCTCAATATCGTTGTGGATATTGTTTCATCTCACGGCATTTGAATGTGCATCCCTGACACGACTGAGCAAACGTGCTGTGAAGATTCAGTTACAGAACATGGAAACGGGGATGAGGCGTTGTGTAGATGGTGGTGATGCTGCTTCATTATTATTGTGAGGGTTATAGTGATTGACAACAGTGTTGGGAGAGCTGCACGTGCTGTTCAGCACCTGCTGTGCGACAAATAAACACATATGTAGCAGGCTGTTTTCTAGTCTGCAGGATGAAAACACAATGACTTCATTATGAACCCTGTTCGATGAGCAGAGGGGAAATTCTACTTAAAACCCGGATCACACGGTGCAAAGTCGTGACAAAAAACGGTCAGCATGAGGGTGTTTTGCATATTTGTTCACCATGTTGTGAACGTACAGTGTGACCGGCACTGCGACAGCTTTCTGAGTCGTCTCACGACTAAATCGGTCTCAAAAAGTATTCAAGCACTCCTTGAAAACCTCCGGCTCCTGTCTGCAGTCGGCCAATGAAAACACACCTTTGGGACGGTGCCGCAGCACGACTCTGCCTCTCTGAACTTTGGTTTCAATTTATGCTTAAAGGGACTTTTCAGACTTTTGAATTTTTATGCTCGAGATCGCCCCCTCAGGCCAAAAGCGTAATGGCAGCTTCAATAGTAGGCTCGTGCACGAGGCGTGCATGCTGTACGTGCACACTCCTTTACGAAAATAACAGCTGAGACAGTCCCGTGTGTGTGTTTGTGTGTGTGTGTGTGTGTGTGTGTGTGTGTGTGTGTGTGTGTGTGTGTGTGTGTGGCTCAGAGGACAGGAGAACGCGCAGCTAATTAATTAAATAATTTGGTTCTGTACCTTTCTCTTCAGCACAGCCGACAAAGGTTTATGATGGGTCAGTCCTCCTGCATGCTCAGATCATTCCCTTCCCTTGCTTGAAAAATTGTTCCAAAATGAAAGTTGAACCCACATCTTTTTTATCTGTGAATTCAACGCCGTTCGGCGAGTCTCAAATAAAAATTTGGGCATCTTACTGTAAAAAAATATACCATTAATGTAAAAAATAAACTCTAAATAACAAACTTAATTTACAACCGGACTCATAACCAGGTCTCCTACATGAGAGTCCGACATCTTACTAGGTGAACTAAAGCGCCAGTGACGTTCTTTGTATCTGTAACATTTATATCCTTGATGACAGCTGAAACAACGTTCAAAGAACGGTTCGGAGTGAAAACGGCTATTTTGTTGCTAATTTGCAGGAAATATCTAGAAGAAAGTTCTACAGAAAGTAGCTAAGGGTCCTCAGAAATGTAGCTAGCTTTGTCACTAGGCGTTAGGAACAGCGACAAAGTGGCACTGCCTCTCTCTCTGCTGCTAAAGCTACGGATAGCAAATGCTACGGGCGATGTCTGAGCGTGAACGCGCATGAAGCAGCCTGCTCGACCCGAGCATCTCTCTTTTTCTGTGATTTTACAGAAAAACAGGCAATCACAGTAAAAATGCCAGGGCTCATTCTACAGGACCAGGGCATTGCAGGAGAATGTATGAAGAAGACATTTATTATTTCTATACATGTTTTGGCTGTCAATCTTCCATAATGTCCCATTAAAATGCGGATTATAAACTACACATTAGTTTTTATTTTTTGTTAACAGCCCCAGTTAAACAGGAGTTATACTAAAAATAATGAACTTACATTTGTAGACCATCAGAAAAATGGTGAAAACGGTGATTCTGTGATCTGGGAGAGGAGATGTGCTCACAAACATGAGATCCCTTTGCTGTTGGTGGAAACTCTGCAGGTCAGTCTAGCTACGCTCTAATGTAGCCTCAGCAGGCCTACCATTGGCTGAGCTAAGTTTGGGCTGAGCCTATCGCAGTGCTCTCTTTGTAGAGGGACGTTGAGCGGGCTTGGCATCATCACAGCTGAGCCTTTTCTCTTTACGACGACTGCAGAACTGCGACGAAGCTCAACAACAAGCATGGTGGCGGCTCAGGAACAGGCGTCCACTTTGGATGATTTAGACTAGACAGATAGAGGCACTTAAGTAAAAAGAATGTACTTGCTGCTCTGTATTTAGAGTCAGATGGATATGGTCAATATTTTCTATATCGGCCAAAATTATTTAAAAAAGTTGATAAAAAGGAATAAATAAAAATCGGGCACCTGTGTGGCCAACTGCTGCTGATGAAAGGACCCGAACGACCCCAACACAGTGTTTTTTTTAATGTTTAGAGTTTGTTTTATATTTGAAGTTCAATAAATATTAAGAGATTTATTGACTTATTACATTTATATTGCACACCGTGAGTGTTCAGTTGTCTGTCACCATAAATGTGCTGCTAAAACACAAACCTATCGGCCTTAACAAAAAACATATTGGTCGGCCTCTTGTCATGTTGTTCTGTTTAGTCCTGTTGCCGCACCAACAAAAAAGAGGTTTTCTACACACACACACACACACACACACACACACACACACACACACACACACACACACACACACACACACACACACACACACACACACACACACACACACACGCCGCCCTCAAATACAAGCCGCGGCGCAGCAGCAACATGCAGGTCTCCGGCGCACAGCGCATACACGGCCATAACATAAGATAATTAGACAGAAAGACGCTACACGGAGGTTTTTCGTTGTTTTAATTCAACTAAACGAATTTTAAACACGGGTGAACGTGCCTGCAAGTTTAGAGAAGAAAACAGCGCTGATAGCGTTCATATTTCTGGATGTTATAACATAAAAACTAGGGATGAGCGAGTACACCACTATCTGTATCTGTATCTGTACTCGGAATGGGCGTGGCATAACCCGGAAGTGGGCGTGGTTTAACCAGAAGTGGACATGGTTTACATCAATGTATTATTTTAAGTCTGAATTTGATATGGAATGATCAGAAGTTGCTATGTGTATTGTTTATTTGAAAACTATTTACAGAGCAGCCTCAGAATTGAGATTAAATATTTTTGATCACAATAGTAAAGAAACTATTACAGAACAAGTTTTTCAATAAAATCAGAACATTAATATTTGAGTGCATGGATTAATACATCTGAACTCATGCAGGAGGAACTAGGAAATATGAAATGCTAGAACCAGACACAACTTTCTATATATTTATTTTCATTTTAATTTGATTAAACAGATTTTTTTCTTAACGTTCTTGGCGTTTTCCCACACAAAGTTAAACAAAGCAATGTTGATTAATGTGTGTGTGTGTGTGTGTGTGTGTGTGTGTGTGTGTGTGTGTGTGTGTGTGTGTGTGTGTGTGTGTGTGTGTGTGTGTGTGTGTGTGTGTGTGTGTGTGTGTGTGTGTGTGTGTGTGAGAGAGAGAGATCAAAAAATAAAAAACCGGAGCGGAGGTAGTGACAACAGCACGTCAGCTGTCTTGTCAAATGCACCATGTCAGTTACGAAAAAAGTAACTTTAAATATTCAACTGAAAAAGAGGCGAGCTGAAGAAAACCTAGGGAAAACTGAAGAAACGTGAGAAACAGGGAAGCCATCACAGCGCGATCCGTTACTGTCTGTGTGTGTGCGTGGATGAGCCAGACGGACTGCGCTCCCGGCCGGCTAGAGAGTTTTGTAAGTAGGGAGGGGCGGGCGCTCTATGTGACTGGCCAATCACAGAGCGTGAAGACAGTCAGTTACCCAATGAGGATTTTCCTTCGGCACGAATACAGATATTGACTCGTTTTACTCGTTTCATGCTCGTATTCGTCAAAAATGCTTTATCCGTACCGGATACTCGTCTGAAACGAGTATCCGGCTCATCCCTAATAAAAACAGCACTGACACGTTATTACCGGTCATTTGCATGTTTAGAAGAAAAGAACAGCGCTGACACAGCATTAATAAGCCCTGGATGGTTAGAAAATAAAAACTGCACACAAAACATGCCTGGTTAGTAAATAAAACACACTTGCCTACCAGAAGAAGTCATTCGCTCTCATCTTCCTCCTGCGCATTAAAGCCATTAAAGTCCTCTTCTTCAGTGTCGGAGTTGAACAGCCTCAGAAGAGCTTCGTCACATACCTTTTCTGTGGCGGTGTCAGTGTCGCTGTCCGTGTTGCTGTCATCATCCCCGGGTGAAGCTGGCTTGAATGAGTTCTTCCCGCTGCCGTCTCCAGCGCCGAACCATGGATTCATTCATGCCAAGCTTACGTGCGGCGGCACTGTTTCCCTCCTCTACTGCCAGATCCATGGCCTTCAACTTAAATGTGGCAACATATGAACTCATACGTGTAGTTACCATGATGAGGGGGTATGGATTTGAAAAAAAGTCTTCTTGGTGCCGGCTGCTTGCATGCGCTAAATTAAAATGAGCACTTTCTTCGATTTCCACTTTTGACTTCCACCTGTGTCACTTTCTGCTAAAGCGCCCCCTGCAGGTGGAGGAAAACCTTCAGTAAAGCCGCACCTCACTATAAGCCGCATGGTTCAAAGCGTGGGGAAAAAGTAGCGGCTTATAGTCCGGAAACTACGGTATACAGGATGGCTTGGTAGGCTTAGACATTACTTTAGTGAGCTGCTATTTTTATTCTAGCATGCAATGCAATTTTCTAGGGCTTTTATTGTGAAGGGACTGAAGAAAGTTGTCTTAGTTCCACTTTGCTGCTGCAAACCTGACGCAGTG
Organism: Nothobranchius furzeri; assembly: GCF_043380555.1. Classification (NCBI taxonomy): domain Eukaryota; kingdom Metazoa; phylum Chordata; class Actinopteri; order Cyprinodontiformes; family Nothobranchiidae; genus Nothobranchius; species Nothobranchius furzeri. The sequence goes on from NC_091754.1 coordinate 59,615,880, forward strand.
GCACATTGGGCCGGTTCAGCAGACATCTTGTTGTATCCTTTAAATGTGCCCACCAGACCTCCGGTTACGATGAATAAAGTTTGACGAACAAGCTTTACTTATAAAAACGCCCAACTCCCTCCGCAGGATGAAAGGTTAGCTGACTTTGTAAAGTTCAAATGGATTTCCCCTCCTTCCATCTTTACCTCAGCATCACTTGTATTTAAAATACAGTCGCAACAGATTTTGACACTGGAGGCTTACGGGTGTCCAATACCGTCCCCCCAGCTGTCTCCTTTCATCTGGGACACTGGCTGCAGTTCTGCTGGTCACCATCGTAAATAAGACATTCTTCATCGTTTAAATAAAAGTCTAATTAAAATCGCTTAAAATCCTGATCTAGTAGCTTAAAGGTTTAATTGTTAATTCGTCTTAAAGCTATAACACTAACCGCTGGACGTTTTTCCATGGTAACCATTGAAGCTGTAATGGGTTTGTGTCTAGTGCCAGGTTCCACACACACTCGGTGCGTTTCACCGAAGCAGACGGCTGAATAAAGCTTCCTCTTTTTCACCGACCTGCAGCCCCGGCTGATGGGACCAGCATTCAGAAGTGTACTCATATGTGGGGACAGGTGCCAAGGCAGCTTTTAAACAGGCTGTGGCAGACAGACGTCCTCCCTTCGTACTCATTGAAAGTGTTGGTGGCAAGGTGATTAAAGATGCAGGATTACAACTCGGTGCAAGTCTGAATCACATTCATGAATGGGTGGAGAGTGGATCCAGTCCGTGTGCCTGACACTGTCCTCCTGCTTTATTCAGAGCCTGTAACGTTCACAGAAAAGCACCTGGGTGTCGATGCAGGCGCGATGCTGACATGTTTAGTCAGAATAATGGACGTCATGTCTGAAGAGGCTGAACCAGGTCATCTCAAATCTACCTGAATACATTTTAATTGCCGAATGTACAAAATGGATCCATATCGTAGAAATGAAAAGTCCAAACGGCGGCAGCCTGATGAGGCAGCTATTCACTGGGTTGTGGCATTTTTCATGTTGTCAAGGCAGGTGTCAGCATGTTGAACGTGCGGCTACAGTTTCGACCACTTGTTAGGAGAAGTTGGCAGATTGGAGGAGAAAGGTGACCGAGCAGGCTTTCCTGAAGCACTAGACTTCATTTTTAGGAAGGCAGAGAAAATCTGCTGTCCATTCTTTACTGTCTCATTCCTAATTGGTCCTGCTAAACCACTGGGTTCCTCCCAGGGATTGTAATTTCTGCAAACTGAGAACAAGATGACACTTGAGCATTAGGGCCATGATATACTTACTTTGTAATGACGCCAACGCGTGTTTAAAATGGCTGCCATGCGTTACTTATGTTGATTTGAAGCTTCTTGTGTGCGCGTGCCCCGAAAACAACGCGGCGCGTCCAAACGCTGCAGTATAAGAGTAACTGATGGGAGGAGTTAACAAAACAAGTGAGACGCACTCACCACGGTGACTCCGTCTCTGGTTTAGAGGTCTCTCACATCATCCACGATACCGCTGCTGTCTTTTTTCTATTGTGATCTCGAAATTAACCAGTTAGTAATCTCTTTTATTGGCGCCATGTTTGCTTTAGTTGTAAGTCTGAGTTCTCTAGTGCGCCTAGGGATGGGTACCTTTGACATTTGAATCAATTCGGTACTAATTCCCAGTACCTAGGAATCGATACCGGTACTTAACGGTACCAATTTGAGATACTTTTGAGTGTTTAATATTTTAATTATCTTTTATAATTAAATATATATTTTTCTCAATATATAACAACATTTGATAAATATCACGATAAATAACATACAACTGTTTGTATTTTAACATCGTCCTTGTAGTTTTATAAGCTGATAATTAAACTGAAGCAAACATCTTTACTGTGAACTAAATTTACTGTGTATCTTCATTCCTTTTGCCTTCCTTTTTCATTTGATTTTTCCTACTGGGAAGTTAGAATTTCCGAGGAGAAAGCGAACGCACCATTAGCTGATAACAATGGTGGCAATGGAAGCTAACATATCAAGCTAACGTTAACTTAAACAGTTTATTTAGCTGCTGGAACAGATTAAAACGATGATGCCTCACACTTAGATCGTTGTCGCTGGTTTCTTCTTCACCCAATCACCCGTCACATTTAGTAAAGTGAAGCCAAACTTTAGAGCGCGTTCATGTTCTTCTAGTCGGAAATTCGGAGTTCCGAGGAGAAAGCGAACGCACCATTAGCGAAACGGAAGCTAACATATCAAGCTAACGCTATCTTAAAACATTTTATTTACCTACTGGAGCAGATTAAGATGAGGATGTCTCACTGGTTTCATCATCACCCAGTTACCCATCACATTTAGTGAAGTGGACCCAAGCGTTAGCGTGCGTTCTTTCTACCATGCTGCTCTGTTTACAACTGGCTCGCAGCGACCGACGACGTAACGCTCTTGCGCATGCGCAGCTGTCTATGCAAGTTCTCGTTATGAAGGACGGGTACCGAAACGAGGCACCGTTTCAAATGACGTGAATCGGTGCTCAGTCGGTACTGTGGAATTCGGTCGGTACCCATTGCTAAGTCCGCCCCCTAGTGGAACACTCCAGTACTACTAGCAGCAAGTATGCATGTGATCAAAGACGCTGCCTGCGCCAACGCGAGGTTAAACAGCAAGTGTATCACGGCCCTTAGAGGAGGACCATGTCACTCGTTCAGACAGTAAATGCGTTTGAAAATGTTTGGGTAACTCTCACAAATCTGTGTTTGCTCAGAATATCTACCTTCTCCTCGTCTTTTTGAAATAATCCATCAGTGTTTAGGGAAGTGTGACGGCGTCGGTTAAAAGTCAGGCCTCATCACTCAGAGGTTTCAGGAAATGGCCTTTTTGGTTAATGGTCTAGATGACAAATGGAAGGATGGGAGAGGGGAGGATAAGGAAATGACCTTGATGATGCTCGTGGTTATGTAGGGAAGATGGAAATCGTCTCCTGACCTTGTAACTTTTTTCTATAATCATAGTGTCACACAGCCCGTCTGCTCAACGTCATCAACGTTGTTCTGTTCTCTTTTCATTCATCGTCTAGTCTTCCTGCTAACCATGACAAGTGGACCACCATGGAAACACGCTCGTCTAAGTTGCCTACATGCAAGCACGGCCATTTAATTTCCAGAGACAACCTGAATTAATTCACTTACAAGGACATCTTTGGGCACACCTCCCGTTTCAGAGTTAAGTGGCTAACATAAGGAGGAGGAACAAGGTTTACAGGTCTGGAGGTTTTAGATTCAATAAACACTAAAGGAGTCGGCCTTTCGGGGTTCTTCCAAGTGCGTTTAATAGCTGGGGTTAAGGTAACCAGTAATTAAATGATTTAAGTCTTGGAAATTTGATGAGCACTTGCAGAAAGTGGAGTGTTTTGTATATTCTCGTTGCTGCGGTTGTGTGTGAGGGTGAGTGTAGAGGAAGCATTCTGCTACTTCATGAATAATTTGATGCTTTAGTTGCTTTTTTAGATGCAATCTCACTCCGAACACCGATTCCATTCCGCAGGAAAAGAACCCTCGAGGTTACAGGAAGGTGATTTATTCTTTGTTTTTTATTTTTACCCCTAAGAAGACTTTAGGTGCCGGGTATACCGTCAGAAGAAGCTGGTCGAACAAACATGCACACAAACAGCATCAGACCTGCAGCGTTTTCAGGTTATCACCAGGGGTCTCACTCGCTATTCGCCTGATTCTTCTTTTGCCTCCTTCAGTCCCCTCTCCTTTCCCCTCCCTCCCTCTTGCTCTTCTGTTTTTTGCATTTCCCTCCAGTGTGTGTTGACTGCATTTCACTTTGAGGCAGTCCCCACAGTGGAGGCTTCCACTTCGGAGCCAGGCTCTGCTCTCTGCAGGGTCTGCTCTGTAAGCAAAGCAGGGGACGATCTTTGACTCTTAGTGTGGGATTATTAATCATGTGCACTTTTTCTACAGCTACCGTTTGCACATATTGTGCAAAAGCTCGAAAGGAGGCAAATTAACGTGTTGTTTCTGCAGTCTTGTTTTAGAAAGTCAATAATTTTGATAAATGTACAAAACGAGTCTTTCTACTGGCTCTACAGACACAACTGCTTTACAAGGTAAAAAGTGCTGAATCACCTTATTAGTGTTAAGCATGAAGAACCACACAATACTGTCAACTAGTCCCTTGTTGGATTCTTCACACTAAAGACAATTTTCTGTCTTTATTATTGTTATTTTTGTCCAGGGTGTCTGCGGGTCCTTAAAAAGTCTTAAAAAGTCTTAAATTAGCTTTTCAAAATTTAAGGCCTTAAAAATGACAAATAATCCTTAAATACAGTTTCCAGAGGTCTTAAATGACCAAAGACCCAATAAACAAGATTCTTTTATTTCTATAAAATTTTCGTGAATTTCTAGTTAGTGTTCAGCATTTTTTGTGTATGACATTGGCGTAAGCGGAACCGTACTTGAGTTGGTTGTTAAAGGGGGCCATTTTTAGATGAGCACGTTAGCTGGTTAAGCTAGTGGGAGCTTGCACCATGGGGAAGTGGAAGTTTAATGGTAACTGGATGGCTAATCCCACGATCGTGGCGTGGTTAGCACCGGTTCCAGGCAATAGCTGGAAATTATAGCTTAAATTTAATTTTTAAAAATGATAAATGACCCACACTTGTATAGAGCCTGTCAGAGTAAGGACTCCAGAGCGCTTTACACTACAGTGCATCATTCATCCATTCACTTACACGCATTCACACCTGATGGTGATGAGCTATGATGTAGCTACAGCTGCCCTGGGGTGCACTGACAGAGGCGAGGCTGCCGAGCACAGATGCCACCGGTCCCCCGACCACCACCAGCAGGCAAGGTGAGTTAAGTGTCTTGCCCAAGGACACAACAGCAGAATTCTCTGTCCGGAGCCGGGATCGAACCTGCAACCTTCTGATTACTTGACTACCGGCTCAACCTGTTGAGCTACTGCTGCCCTGCTTAAACAGCTTAAATTTGGTCAAAGTGGCCTTAAAAAAAGGTCTTAAAAAGTCTTAAATTTGGCTCCCTTAACCCTGCAGATACCCTGTTGTATCAAACTATTTAAAATACCGTAAATCCTCTAATACAGGCCCGGGCCTGTATTCTACTCAAGCTCATCAAGCTCCAGGCCTTTATTGGAAGGAGGACCAGAATTAGAGACAGGCCTCAATTTCTGTTTGAGTTCGGTTGGTTCGCTGGAGTTTTTGACAATTAAAATTGCGCCCACATTTTCAAAGTTAAACACATCCGCAACGAATGCATATTACGCCTTGGCGCAAGGGTGGTGTCATGATCACTTGAAGAGTTACTGCCAAACTCTGGTCAGCAGCTATAACTCTAATTTCCCTTCCCTGGGACAAATAAAGTTTTTCATTTCATTCATTTTTCATTTCATTTCATTTCATATTGAAAATGAAAGTAAAAAAAAAAGGCCGTAAGTTTTGCTTTTGTAAATAAAACCAGCTGAGATGGCAAACTGGAGCAATGCAGAACCAGACCGCTGGAGGTCAGATCACCAGAGACTGCACCGGGACTGTAGGACTGGCTTGTCAAAAACTTAATGCGCAGCTTTGATCGCAACTAAAGTTATAAGATAAACAGAAGTCCACCAAAGCACAGAGACCGCCCCCTTGCCCCCTTTACACTGCCGGGTACCAAACACCATGCAGTTTCAGTTCTAGTTTGCTCTCATCGAACTTCAGCGTGTCGTCTTCACTGTATTTAAATGGCTAACTGCAGTCTTGTGATTGGATTAGCCATTTGTCCTAACAAGCGGCTGAACAGGTGTACCTAATAAATGAACCAGTGCATCTATAAGATATTAAATCCAGCCTGAATTAGTTATGCATTTCACTAATTAATGTGTATTAAAGCTGATGATGCTCCAGCTATTCCAGGCACCCATCTACTTGATTTTTTCCCTTTTTTAATTAGGTTTGGCAGAAACTAGGTTAAATACCTGTGTTCTGGCACAAATGTAACCTTTGTAAGACTTTCAACAGTTTAGCGCTACTGGAGAACCAGACGGCCGGTTTAGTGCTCCACAACTTTGTGATGGATAAACATCGGTTTTAATTTTTCTAACGGCTTAAACGCTGTTCATTCGTTAATGATTCATTCCAGTTGAGGTGACTGCGCAGAAATGTTCGTCAAGTGAAGAAACGTTTTTTGTTAGTTTCTCGTTTGAGTTCTTTAAGCTTCAGTTACTGTTTGACAGCAGATTAGTTTCATTGTGTTTTTGTTGGATCACTGAACAAGAGGCTTGTCAGTATTGAATACCTTTTGTTGTTCACGTCGGCGCTTTAATGTATATTAAAAATCTCAACACTGCAGCAAACGGTGTCTTCTGTGAAGATGAACAATAAGGGTCGCCTTGTTTTGTGGCTGCAAATGCTTCAGTCTAATGTGTCATAGCGTGTAGCCGCCACATGGGGGCAGTCTCAAGGATCCAATGTTTTCTTCTGCCGTGGAACATAACGAGTTGTAATGGGCAAACATCTATCCAGTTGTGAAATGCTAAACATTGGTCTGTTCATATTGACTTCTACCAATAAGCATTTACCCTACATGTAGCATAATGTCTTATATTCTGCACTGACGGCTGTTTGTAGGCCTGCAGCTTGGATAAGCTGAATTCCCACAATTCTTTTTCCTGATGCAGCCAGATCTTTGAGCAGCCATGTCCCAGGCTTAATAGGCTTTGAGTTAGATTTCTCTTTTGTCTCTGGTTCCTTTTAGAGCTGCTTTTCTGCTCTTGTGCAGCACTTAGTTGTGTTCAGATGTCCTCAATAACACATTTTAAACTAAAATGTAGATTTTTAAAGTCTTTTGTGCACACAAAGCATGTGGTCAAGCACTGGAGTTAAATAAGCTGGTAAAGAGGCTAAAAGCTTAGTCTGGTCCAAGCCTTTGTATTATTTTTTTGTTACCAATTGGAGATTTTTATTTCCTCCAAGCACCTTCAGATTTCTGTAAAGAAACCCATTAAATAGATTGTAGTTGGTGCTTTTATTGTTGGAAAAATGTTCTCACTGTTCTTGGATGATTATGAGTTCCTTTAGGAGGATCTAAGACTAAACTGTGAGTCCATGAACCACTTTTTTTTCTGCAGGTTTTTAAATGATCAAAAAGGAGATTCTTGGGGAAAAAAAGAACTTTGCCCCGACCTCCACAATCCAGTCTTTGTCTTTGATATTTCTTTAGAGTGAAACTGCTTGTTGTCTATCTTGACTTAACACTATCATCCAAATCTTCAGCATGTGCTTAAATGCACTCAGACTTTATTGCTGTCATTCCTGACCAACACCTGCAGTGCTAGACACCTAATCCTCCAAATGAGAAGATGGTCTTGAGGCTACTGGGGTTTCTTTATGCCCTAAAGCCTCCTTTATAAATGCTGTGAAACTTCTTTTTTTTAGATAAAGTTGATTTTATTGAGAGGGACTTAGTAATTGGTCTGTTTTTCTAAATTTTATAAAGCTGACGTTAAAAATCACGAGGCAAAAAACTGACAATATTTATTATTTTAAAAATGTTTTAACATGATTTCAATCTAAGGGGGACAATGCTTATGTACCCTTGAATGAGTAAGATTTGAGATGTTTCAGGGAGAGCTGGTCAGCATGCTGACTGCACTGCTCATGCTGTAAATGTGTTTGTGTAGCCTCTTTCAGATAGAGGTGTGTGTTGGTAAGAATCTGGGGAAATTATAGATGTGTATCAATATATCACAATGCAGGTGACATGATATGATATATGTCGTAATACAGGTGACACAATACGATAAATATCGTAATACAGGTGACACGATAAATATCGCAATACAGGTGACACAATACGATAAATATCGTAATACAGGTGACACGATAAATATTGCAATACAGGTGACACAATACGATAAATATCGTAATACAGGTGACACGATAAATATCGCAATACAGGTGACACGATATGATAAATATTGCAATACAGGTTACATGATACGATAAATGTCGCAATACAGGGGGCACGATACGATATATGTCATAATACAGGGGACACTATACGATAAATATCGCAATACAGGTGACATAATATGATAAATATCGTAATACAGGTGACACGATAAATATCGTAATACAGGTGACACGATAAATATCGTAATACAGGTGACACGATATGATAAATATCGCAATACAGGTTACACGATACGATAAATGTCGCAATACACGTGACACGATACGATAAATGTCGCAATACAGGTGACACGATACGATAAATGTCGCAATACAGGTGACACGATACAATAAATATTGCAATACGGGGGGCACGATACGATAAATGTCGCAATGCAGGGGACACGATATGATAAATGTCGCAATACAGGGGACACGATACGATGTATATCGCAATGCAGGTGACACGATACGATGTATATCGCAATGCAGGTGACACGATACGATAAATGTCACAATACAGGTGACACGATACAAGAAATGTCGCAATACAGGTGACACGATACGATAAATGTCACAATACGAAGGGCACGATACGATAAATATCGCAATGCAGGGGACACGATACGATGTATATCGCAATGCAGGTGACACGATACGATGTATATCGCAATGCAGGGGACACGATATGATAGATGTCGCAATACAGGGGACACGATACGATGTATATCGCAATGCAGGTGACACGATACGATGTATATCGCAATACAGGGGACACGATACGATGTATATCGCAATGCAGGTGACACGATACGATAAATGTCACAATACAGGGGACACGATACGATGTATATCGCAATGCAGGTGACACGATACGATAAATGTCACAATGCAGGTGACACGATACGATTTATAATGCAGGGGACATGATACAATGTATATCGCATTGCAGGGGACACGATCCAATGTATATCGCAATGCTGGGGAGGCGATGCATTATATCAATTCATGAGAGGCGATACGATATATTATCATACAGGAGAGGCAATATGATATCATGTATCACCATAAAGGGCAGACAACTCGATGTATTGTGATATTAAATTATATTTTTTGATTGAATTTGATTGGAAAACACCGACTAGATGCTTTCAAGACACATCCAGTGTAAAGAGATCTCATTGTTCCTAGAAGTCGGTTTGAATTACACCACACAAAAGCAAAACTTTAACAGTTTGCATGTAATTTCTCAATAATACTCTGATACAACACTTTCAGTCATTCATTCTGTATTCAGTACAACAGGAAACATTGCAATATTTCATTGTATCAGTGATTTCTACCTTCCTACATTTCTTTCTGCCCACAGGTAGGTCCAACACACTGTCATGATGATGCTTTCAATGAAAGTTTAAAATTGCTCATTAGTCTTTGTTACAACTCCATTGTTTTCATAATACAAGCATCATCCCACATTTACTTTACAGAGTGCTGGAGTACATTAGAATATTTGCAGTGGAGGCATGCATTTGTGTCCAAATATAGTAAAAGACGTGGCTTTATCATTTGCCAGGTTTCCATCACTGTGCTGCTGTTTTATCCAACACTTTGAGCTTTTTCCAGCGGATCTTGGAGTGGGTTTTCTGTTGCAGTTTGGCAGCAAGCACCACCTTTCATCTACGACCTCAGTCATGTTTGTGATTTGGCTGAAGTAGCTGCTGAGAACAAGAGCAAGCAAATGAGAAAACTCAGGTCTATGATCCATCATGATTAAGCACTTAAAGCTGCTGTGATGAATATGGTTCACCTTATTCTGCAGCTCACACTCCCTTAAAGCTACACAAGTGTGAAGGACGACACACTTTTCACAGGATAGAACACAAAGATCACACGTGGTCATCAGAACATGCGGTTTAGATGTGTGTGGAGAACAAAGCCCTCTGTGTAAAGGCTGCATTTGATCTATCTGAGCAGGTGCCCCTGTAGACCTCGCAGCTTCTTATTTAGTTTCATGGTAGATTGATTAGTTTAACCTTGAGATGTGGAGGCATGGTTACTTAAGAAGTCCTATGCATCTGTAATTGGCAATTAGGGATAGTAATGTTGACTGACTTTGTTGTAATGTATAGCAAAAATGTTGATGATGACATGATTTAGTAGAAAATGTGATCAGGCTGAAATTAAAGGAACTTTACAGAGTTTTGAATTTTATGCTCTCGATCGCCCCCTCAGGCCAAAAGCATAACGGCAGCTTAAATAGTAGGCTCGTGCACGAGGCGCGCATGCTCTACGTGCACACTCCTTAACGAAAATAACAGCTGAGACAGTCCCGTGTGTGTGTGTGTGTGTGTGTGTGTGTGGCCTGGAGGACAGGAGAACATGCAGCTAATTAATTAAATAATGTGGTTCTGTACCTTTCTCTTCAGCACAGCCGACAAAGGTTTATGATGGGTCAGTCCTCCTGCATGCTCAGATCATTCCCTTCCCTTGCTTGAAAAATTGTTCCAAAATGAAAGCTGAACCCACATCTTTTTTATCTGTGAATTCAATGCCGTTCGGCGAGTCTCAAATAAAAATTTGGGCATCTTACTGTAAAAAAATATACCATTAATGTAAAAAAAAAAAAACTCTACATGAACTATGTTCACATCCAGAATCAAACCCAGGTCTTCTGCACGAGAGTCAGACATCTTACAAGATGAGCTACACTCTAGTAACATTCACAGTATCTGTAACTTTTATATCCTTGATGACAGCTGAAACAACGTCAAACCAAAGAACGGTTCGGAGTGAAAATGGCTATTTTGTTGCTAATTTGCTGGAAATATCTAGAAGAAAGTTCTACAGAAAGTAGCTAAGGGTCCTCAGAAATGTAGCTAGCTTTGTCACTAGGCGTTAGGAACAGCGACAAAGTGGCACTGCCTCTCTCTCTGCTGCTAAAGCTACGGATAGCAAATGCTACGGGCGATGCCTGAGCGTGAACGTGCATGAAGCAGCCTGCTCGACCCGAGCATCTCTCTTTTTCTGTGATTTTACAGAAAAACAGGCAATCACAGTAAAAATGCCAGGGCTCATTCTACAGGACCAGGGCATTGCAGGAGAATGTATGAAGAAGACATTTATTATTTCTATACATGTTTTGGCTGTCAAACTTCCATAATGTCACTTTAAGTTAGAGCAAACTATTTTTGTTATTTGAAGTGTTTTGAGGACATTATTGAGAGTATCTTTGTTTTTTTATGTCGTCCTTGTTTTCCTGCTTTCTTCTGTTCCTTGAAAAGTGGCAAACGGAAAGCACCAGAATATCATCAGCTCATCAGCGGCAGCTTCTAAACCAGAGATTATGTTTCTGCTGCAGTGACAGCAGTCCCAGTTATGCGTATGCATGTTTGCAAAACTACTTTGAAGTGACTTTGATGTTTTTCTTTTTTCAGAATCAGATAGAAAATATTAAAACAAGTGTTTGTCTGAGCACTCTCAGTGGTAAGAATCCGGTCAGTTTTTATGAGTGGCGTTCTGCAGAGAGTCACCGGGATGCTCCGATTTCCTGCCAGTCTTGTCTGCTCCTTGCGGCATCGTGCAGCTTTCATCAGAAATGGACCAGGAGGGGTGGATTGTCTAAACTAAAGGAATTCTCTTACCTTGAAACCTGCAAATGAAATCACTTCAAGGGACAAAACAAGTCTGTAGGGTCAGACACCATTTAGGGTAGAGTTTTCTGTCTCAGTCCAGTAATGTTTGGAGTGTCTGCTTTCTGACATCATCCGTTAACGTCGGCACCGACTGTGTTGGCACATTTAGGACAAGTTCCAGTCTTAAGTGCTTCGTGAGCTTATCAGGGTCTTTGCTACCACCTGGTGTGGTGAGTCAGGCCTCTTGCTCCATACCCCCCACCCAAATCTGTTTGTGTGTACACACACGCACATTTGTCGGTTCACCGAGGGTGCTAAACGTGGAATCAGTTCTGCTGTCAATCTCCATGGCAACAGAGGATGAAGAGACGACACTTTCTCACCCAAACACACCCTGTCCCTTGTAGACACACACACACACACACACACACACACACACACACACACACACACACACACACACACACACACACACACACACACACACACACACACACACACACACACACACACACACACACACACACACACACACACACACACACACACACACACACACACACACACACACACACACACCCCAAGGAGGGGCTCACAAATTCAGACTGACACGGTCTCTGGAGGTGGTCAGTGTACTGCAAACATGATTATAGTGTAGAGATGGGCTGTGTGTCTGGTGGTTGTGTGTTCACTCCTTCATTTTTCATTTTAAGACTTTTGTATGTGTAGAATTTTTTTATTCAAGATCTTAAGAGTCAGAAAATCATTTTTTGTTCATTTTTGCTGATGCTCAGTAGTCTTTCTGATCCAAGACTCTTTATAGTCTTCTTTTTTCAGATCTATAATACAATAGTTGTTCTTACGGATGCACCGGTACCGATGCAGACACTGGTATTGGTATCGGGCCGATTCCGATACTTTGGGAACCAGCTTGTCTGGGGCACAGATGAGGATCTCAGTCTTATCTTCATTCAGCTGAAGAAAGCTCCCAGCCATCCAGGTTTTGATAGTTTAAGCAGGTGTGTAACAGCTGCAGCTTAGACCTCTCATGGGGCTTGAAGGAGATGTACAGTTGGATGTCATCTGCATAAAGATGGTAGGAGATTCCTTTGAAGGAGCTCAGGATGTGCTGAAGAGGAAGCAGATAGAGGAGGAAGAGCAGAGGCCCCAGCACAGAACCTTGTGGGACACCATGGGTAAGAGAGGTGGTGGAGGACCTAAACTTGGAGAAAGGTTTTTAAACAAATGCGAGAGATCCACTTCAAGAATCTATGTCAAAACATTAAGAGGCATGAGAGAAAATGTTTTAAGATGATTTGTTTTCCATTTTCGCCATTTTAGCTTTGAGTAGCAATGGTTACTGAATTTGGTGCTTTTTAAGGTACCGACTGAATTCCATAGTACCGACTGAGCACCGATTCACGTCATTTGAAACGGTGCCTCGTTTCAGTACCCGTCCTTCATAACGAGAACTTGCCTAGACAGCTGCGCATTCGCAAGAGCGTTATGTCGTCGGTCGCTGCGAGCCAGTTGTAAACAGAGCAGCATGGTAGAAAGAACGCACGCTAACGCTTGGGTCCACTTCACTAAATGTGATGGGTAACTGGGTGATGATGAAACCAGCGACAATGATCTAAGTGAGACATCCTCATCTTAATCTGCTCCGGTAGGTAAATAAAATGTTTAAGATAACGTTAGCTTGATATGTTAGCTTACGTTTTGCTAATGGTGCATTCGCTTTCTCCTTGGAACTCCGAATTTCCGACTAGAAGAACATGAACGCGCTCTAAAGTTTGGCTTCACTTTACTAAATGCGACGGGTGATTGGGTGAAGATGAAACCAGCGACAACGATCTAAGTGTGAGGCATCATCGTTTTAATCTGCTCCAGCAGTTAAATAAACTGTTTAAGATAATGTTAGCTTGATATGTTAGCTTCCATTGCCACCATTGTCATCATCTAATGGTGCGTTCGCTTTCTCCTCGGAAATTCTAACTTCCCAGAAGGAAAAATCAAATGAACAAAGACGGCAAAAGGAATGAAGATACACAGTAAATTTAGTTCACAGTAAAGATGTTTGCTTCAGTTTAATTATCAGCTTATAAAACTACAAGGACGATGTTAAATTACAAACATTTGTTTGTTATTTATCGTGATATTTATCAAATATGGTTATAAATTGAGAAAAATATATATTTAATTATAAAAGAGAATTAAAATATTAAACACTCAAAAGTATCTAAAATTGGTACCGTTAAGTACCGGTATCGATTCCTTGGTACCGGGAATTAGTTCCGAATCGATTCAAATGTCAAAGGTACCCATCCCTAGCTTTGAGTCATTTTAGAAAAAGGACTGTGTATGGTGGACTATACTGTTGACTGATTTTCATCGTTGGCTCTGATTGGCATGGTGATAATTGTAGGTACACTGGATGTATTTTTTTTCCCTCTGAAGACATTTAGCTTCTCGTGTGCGGCAAGCTTTATTGAGGATCTTTCTCAGTTAAAAATGGAAAATGCTGAATTTCAAGCTTTTAATTTATAGTGAGTGCTATGCAACGTGGGCTAACTTCTGAACCAACCCCCTGCCGTCCATCCTGAAGGTAGTTGGGGGTCTTTGTTGGCCTGGCCCACAGGAGAAATGTGCTGATCTCATGCTTGGAGGTGGGAATTGGTGTAAAAACCATCAGAGTTTTAGTTTCAGAGCTGCTTCATATGAACAATAAAGCCTAAACCTCAGTCCTCTTGCTCTTGATTAATGGTTACCATCATTTAAACCTACTCAGATAACTGATAACTTGCTAAAAGCAAAACAAGTTTCTGACCTAGCACAACATTAGCAGTTCCCCTCTCTAACGTAATCCTTCGTTTTATAATCCATCCATGTCAAAGTATGAAAAGCCTTCAGGTATCTCACTGGTAAGGACCACAGGGTTCACGTGCTGTCGTGCTGATTAGCACATCGCATTAAGAGCCAGCTGTCATGTTTGTTGCATTAGCAGCCTGGCTCTTTGTCCTTTTGAACTATGATAATTAAGGATCCATGTTTCGCTACGGTAGTTTATTTTCCTTATTCTGTAAACCAGACGCCTGCTTTTAGACTCCGATTGAGGCTTGGACCCAAGCTGCACTTTTACTCATACTTGTGTAACAATACTCAACAATAATGGATTGCTATAGGTTGATTCAATATAATAGGTCATTTGGAAGCTACGGTCTGTAGGTTTTTATTTAAAGACGGATGCTCTTTTAGCCTAAAGACTAATTCTACACTATTTTCAGTCGACATTAACATTGAGGAATAAACCCTTGAGCTGTATATCTCTGACTGAACATATTTTCAGGTCACCGTTAGACGTTAAAGTCAGCTGGCAGCACGCCCAAGCGTTTGTTTAACTTCTAATTGACTTAATAAGGGACAGCTCCTGCCAGATAGACTTCAGTCCCTGACTTCTGCCGGCAGCGCCGAGCTGCTTTTGGCTTGTGAAGCACATTTAGACCTGAAGTGACACAAGCATCACCCCCCGGTGCGTTTCTCTTTCTGGCCGTATTTTATAGTAGTAATGAGCTTGTGTTGCATTACTTCTTCATCTGCATCCTAGCAATGTGCACAAGTTCCAGGTATGTCAAATGTGAAGATCCAGTAGTCCTGCCTCCTGCCAGCTCCGCCCACAGACTGAGAGGAAATGAGAACCCAAGTTTTCAATACAAATCTTGTAACGCCGGCAGTATAAGTGAAGCCATAATGTGCTCCTGCATTGAATAAAAGTGAAATCTGATGAGGGGAGAAGAGGCCCTGCCTATAGGGAAATTAAACGGGAAAGACAGGAGAAGTTGAATAGCACATGAACCGCTTCTCACACACGAGGCGCGATCGAAGAACAAATATCAGATAAAGTACATTAAGATGCTTTTTTGCAGCTGTGGAAGCATGAATGAAAGTGGAAGTTCTGACCTGCAAAGTCAGGAACCAGTGTGCACCACTGTGTTCACTTAAAACTCCCCATGGAAGAGGAAAACGGACATCAGCAGTTTACTGCAGTTTCCAGATTATTGATGTTGGCTACAAGACCTCTGTCCTCGTTTTCTGTTGGACCTCTTTTGCTCTACTGCTTCAGTTTCTGTTTGTCCTGACTAAGGCAGCTTCCTCACACGAACAAAGCCTTTACTGCACATCTTTTTAAGGTCTTTTCTGTTCCTAGATCAGTGCTTTCAAGCTTCTATCTTTTGACCTACAAAACAGAAGCTGCAGAGGCTTATGACCCTGACCGTAAAAACAAATGGTGCATGTAAGCTGTCAACCATTTATTAGTTTTGTTCTTTTGTGACTGTTTTTTCTCTAATCTCTGTAACATTTAGAGCTAAAAATACCATTGGTAATCGTTTGTAAAGGTAATTTGATTTCTGCAGACTTTCTCAACGTCCCTCGTGAGTCACAGTGGGTCTAGGCCCCATCTTCAGAAACCAGTAGCCTAGTAGACGATGCCCAAATTCCTCCTAATAACCCAAACAGCAGAAATAGTCACGTTAGGTCAGTGGGGCTTTTCTCATAATATTACCAACATGACATTTGAAGTTCATTTTTGATGAGCGTTGTCTAAAACAGACTAACATGTATTTTGAGGCCACCTTGAGAGTATTGTCAAGCCCATCCCATTCAACAGTGTGGAGGAGCCTCACAAGGAGTGGGCCGAGGCTGGGGTTGGAGCATCGGGAGCCTCTACAGATGGACCAGTCCTACACATGGACTAGAAATGTCCCATTCCTGGTGTCAAGCCAATCCTGAAGTGAGGAAGAGAGCTCAGACTCGGAAACCGTGCTGGAGTCCAGAGTGAATTTTCCACAGTTGGTGATGATTTGGGGCTTCATGTCCTCTGCTGACGATGGTCCACTGAGTTTTCTGAAGTCCACAAACAGCGCACACGTCCACCAGGACATTTTAGATTCTATCATGCTTTCTGCTGCTCATTAGATTTATGGAGATGATGATTTCGTTTTCCAGAAGAGCTTAACACCTGTCCACACTGCGAAAGGTACCAAAAGCCAGCCCAATGGCCTTGTGGCGCTTACACATTAGCGTCGGCACGGCACTGGAATTTGGTTTCACACACAGGTCAGATCAGCGTTTTCGATGCAGAGGCAACTCTTTTAAAACATTTTTCCCCAGACCTTCTCCCCAGCAGTCAGACTGGGTCCAAGGAGACTACAGACTGATAGGCCGGCTGAAATTACGCCTAGCGCCTCCGATCTGCGAGAAGAATGAGCCAGTGGGGGGGATTCTCGTATGCGCGATTCAGTTTCATGCTGGATGCTGTAAACTTCTGCCTGTAGCACGTAGGTGCCGATCAGTGTTGGAACAGGAGACGAGAATACGAGTGTGTGTGTGTGTGTGTGTGTATCTGTCACAAGATTATGAGGACACACACGGCAAATTAATAAAATAATGTGGTTAAGAGTCTCCAAAAGTAACACAGCTCATGCCTGCCTTTGTTCACCTTATAATGGAGGACACTGCAGACTTTCCCGTGCATATTAAACACCGCCCACAGGCTCGGGATTTCCACATTCCTGAGAAGTCCCTCAGATTTATATGTGAACCCGCCCGTTCAAGACCGAACACATGCCATCCAGCCCGACCAAACCCCAACCGTGCAGACGCTAATGTGCAAGCGCCGTTGGTGTCCCTGAACTTGGTTGGCAGAAAACAGAAAATGAGTTTCTCTTTCTGAAACGAATGACTAAACGTATTTAAGCTTTTCACCAATTTGAGACGTACCTGTGAAACCCAACTTCTGTTAACCTTTAGAAGACTGATTAAGGAAAATTAACTCATTCGCTGCCAGCGTTTCTCACCGCTTTTACAGTTTTTTTTAAGAGACACAGAATGTTGCGCGCTAGGATGATGTCGACGCCAAAACAACCAAAACAAAGTGGAGACTCACCTCTTACATCAGGAAGAATCCGCGCGTTTCGAGCGTTATCCGTTCTTTCATAATCCGTTGTTGAATTGTGATCGGCAGAAGCTTTTCCGGTTCGCGCCTCACTTTTTTTTACAGGGACGGCCCAAAACGATCTCCTAACACGTGGATTTTCTGCTTCCTGATCACGTGACATGTGACGTATGCGGATGGAGATCGGCTTTAGAGCTGAGATGTTTGTTCTCACGGTGCGGGGGCTCGTCCGACACCCACACAGTAAAAAATGCAAATGCAGTGAACGGTTGGATTTAAAATGACGACTTTTGTCGTCAATGGCAGTGAATGAGTTAAATATATTTATTGTGTTGATTGTTCAGTGATGGTCTTTATTTGCCAAGGAGTCTTTGCAAAGTTTTAGGATCATTTATAGATATATGTAGAAATTTCACGCTCTTTTTATGGTAAATGAACACCCACCCCTCACCCCACCCATCATTTGCAACTTAAAGGACACATTTAGTCAGATTTCAGCCTGAGTGGATGTGAAAGTCGGTACACACTGGGCTGGTAAAGGGCGATGCTGCACAGAGATGAACACAACCAGCAATAACAACAAGACTAATTGTAATCGCCACAGTTTAACACATGTTTTTATGCATGATAACAAATTTAGGAACAACACACACTCATCTCACTTTTTGGACAAACGCCATCGCCTGTCTATTTTTGTTTTTTCACTTGACATATCTCCCAGCTTCCTCCTTTCTCAAGTTCTTCCTTCCCTCCTGGATGTGTCAAATCCTGTCGTGTGGGTGTTGTCACACTAACTACAGCCAGTGCTTGGCTCTCACACAACACACACAGACACACAACTGTGCCTCTGTGAAATGTGAAACACTTTCTGCCTCCTCTTTTGGAAATGATGGGAGAGGAAACCAAGCCATCAGGAATAAATGATGCTTGGCTGCTGGGCGGAGAAACTTGAGTCTGATTTAGGTTAACGTTACTGACAATTTGTCCCTGTAGAGAGTAGATTTGTTATTCACCCTGATCTTGATGTGTACATTAGTGGAAGTTGTCTTTTGTTTAGTTTGGCTCTCTGATCATTAGGCAGCTGTATTCGTTCCTCATCATCATTTTATGGACAACACGCTCATTATGCTTTTATGAACTGCTGACAGAGCGAAGGGTGATTGCACATTAAGAGACGGAGGGCGATTTGCTTTGAGATAAAGGCCAACTGGCAAAGATGTGGGAGGTATGACCAGCTGACTCACCCAAAAATGGAGAGTAATATCTGGCATTAAAGATGAGGGAGGAGAAGTGAGAAAAATGCGAGAACCGAGGGAGCAACGGGAGAAATTTAGAGGGTTTTAGAAAGTGGTCTCACAAAGGTGAAGGTAATGTGAGACCAGGGTATCCGCTGGTCCTTAAAAAGTCTTAAAAAGTCTTAAATTTGCTTTTCCAAATTTAAGGCCTTGAAAATCCTTAAAAATGACAAATAATCCTTAAATCCAGTTTCCAAAGGTCTTAAATTACCAAAGACCCAATAAACAAGATTGTTTTATTTCTATAAAAATTTTCGTGGATTTCTAGTTAGTGTTCAGCATTTTTTGTGTACGATGTTGGCGTAAGCGGAACCGTACACATTCAGTTGGTTGTGAAAGGGGGCTATTTTTCAGATGAGCACATTAGCTGGTTAAGCTAGTGGGAGCTTGCGCCATGGGGAAGTGCAAGTTTAATGGTAACTGGATGGCTAATCCTATGTTTGTGACGTGGTTAGCACCGGTTCCAGGCAATAGCTGGAAATTATAGCTTAAATTTAATTTTAAAAATAGCTTAAATTTGGTCAAAGTGACCTTAAAAAAGGTCTTAAAAAGTCTTAAATTTGGCTCCCATAAACCTGCAGATACCCTGGAGACGACTGGATTAAACCTGTTTATTAGATATATAATAAAGTTTTATCAGCAAAGTCTTTTGTTTGTTCCGATAAAATAATCTGCAAGCATCACTAATCCTATTCTGCCGTTTCAGAACTGAACAATGAAGGCTTGTCAGGATCAGGTTAACATCTGTTCAGAGCCAAGTCTCTGTTAACATTTTAAACCACTTTAAAAGTGCAAAAGGAGACATTAGGCTGTCGTTAAGCCAGCACCTCACTGAGCTGAACATTTCATTTGCGTGGCACATTTCCTCTCTAAACCTTCAGTTTTGTCCAGTTACTACTGGGACACCCGTAGCTCAGGAGGTAGAGCGGGTTGTCCACCTTGTCATGAAGGTTGCAGGTTCAATCCCGGCTCTGACCAGAGAGTTATGCCGTTGTGTCCTCGGGCAAGACACTTAACCTGCCTTGCCTGTTGAGGGAGGACCAGTGGCACCGGTGATCGGTAGCCTCGCTTCCGCCAGTGCACTCTAGGGCAGCTGTGGCTACATTGTAGCTCATCCCCACCATACTCAAGTCACATTGTGAATTGGCGTTCATGAACTCACCCATGTTCACTCGTGACAGGGAAGGCTGTTGTTTTAGTGTCCAGTAAACAGCAGAGAACGTCTTGGCTAGTAGAAGCTAACTGTTAGCATTTGCAACTCCACCACACAGCAGAACTCCTTCAGACTTGTGGTGTTTGTGGAAATAAGACCTCAACATTGCAGATCAGTCAGTGGTAGAGTTGCATTGCTGTTTGCCAATCTAAGGCAGGAGGTCCAAATATCAGAATATGAGACTCCATATCCTGACTTGTTCAGCTCAACTCTGATCTGACTCACTTCTAGTACCTGAAACCGAATCACTGGAGCTCCCCTGACTACGACTTAAAAGGCATTCATTCCAACTAGAGATCCTAATTGTTCATCTGTCAAATAATAAACTTAGGTGGTCACTCGTTGCTAAAATGAACGAAGCAGAGCAAATGTATTAGCTTTCTTGTATTTTTCTTCCAAGATGCCGAACATCACAAACTTCTTAAGTGGCTAAGTAGTTCTTCAGGATTTTGGAAAACCCTTTTATTGGACTGTCGTCTTTGTACCAAACCGTGGCGGCTCCTTGTACAGTGTGTTTAAGAAAGACGGAAGTGACAAGTAGGGGACTAAAGACATGCCAAGAAAAACAAATATACAAACCTGAACAGCATCTAAAACTCCCGTCTTTAAGAAACAAAAAAAAAAGTCAAAAGCAAAGTCATTTTCTACTGTATATCAGGTTTTTAGCTAACAGCTCTTTGGGAATCACCTTGGTGCTACTAACCATGTCAAGCTGTGTGTGGTATTTTATTATTTTGGGTAATTTTCATTGATTCAACCAAATAAATGAGACTTAGCTGCTGGTTAAAAGTGTATAAAGGGTCCGTTTTAAATGGGTCCTTTGCTGAAAATTCTGTCAACACTACAGTGATACATCCGTTAAGCTTGGGAACCTTTTTACAGTCGAACCATGTGTGGGTCAAAGTCAAGTAGCTTAACTAACCAAAAACACTCATCTGAAAATGGTCAGGCACTGGACTGAAAATGAATGAAAAAGCACCCAAAGTTCAGAGAAAAGTTTGTTAAATCCTTCAAAAGCCAGAAGAACGGCTGATAAAGGCCACTTTAAAAGATTACAGGTTCGGCTGCCTGTGAGTAACATAGAAAGACTCGAGACTTTTGCAACGTGCTGTATGTGGTTTCTTCTTGTGTTTATTTCATGTGTTTTGAATTGGTTATGCTGTTAATTATAGCGATCTAGTTTAGTCTTTGATTCTGAAAATGGATGTATCACAGTAAATGAAATGGCTGTTGTGTAAAGCCACACCATCATTGCAGCCACAGCATTAGGAAAATGGACGACAGGCAGTTAGAGCTTTGGTAGAGCAGCAGATTGAGGCTGATAAGAGCAGATAAATGGGCAAAAGTCTTTTGGAAATGATGGGACAGAGTCAGAAAGACTCGAAGGAAACAAGACGGCATCATTACAGGTTTCAGAAAGAGGAAAATAAAAGCGGATGAAAAGAGGCTGTTAATAGTTGTATGTATTGTGTTTCTAACCCTGTCCTTAAAATGGGTTATTTTCAGTGATGTTACCAAAGTTTATTTTAATCTCAGAACCAGGAAACAGGAAGTCTGTTTTCTTATAGTAAGGTAGAACCTTTACTTCCAACGTTCTAACCCAAACCCCCAAACCCTACCCCAACCCGGCACTTAGAAGTCAGTTGTTGCTGATATTGTACCAAAGGTTTCTGCAGCAACCTTAAGAACCTGGGATGCTGTAGTAAATGCAGATGGATGTAATAAGGTTATATGGCCACAGACATAAAGCAGAAGTAGAGAATATAAAATGGCAGAATAAGATATAAAACTAAACCTGACAAACATCGTCGCTGTGCAGCGTTTTATTTTCTCGCCGTCATAAAATGTGACAGTTGGAGTCGCCGACACTGAATCAGCCCGTAGAAGATCCGGACTGTCCCTCTCTCACCGTCCCTCCAGAACGTCTAACTGCTGCATTCCCTCCTTTAAAATAATTCATAGTAATCATCAGGTTTTATGAGGCCACAGCACCGCATCCACATTTGGACCGTAAAGTCCCGCTAGCTGTTTCCATTTAGAGTATAACCATCCTGCCTTTTCTCTCACCGTTACTCGTCTTAACTTTATGGCTGCATTGCTTCCCACCTACGCCAAGCGCCATCACGCTGCAGGTTGCATCAGGTTCAGACGATCTCCCGATAATGTGAGCAAAACGAGGACATCAATTTTTGTATCCACAGCATTGTTGATGTGTAGTGACTGTCAAATCCCATTGAAACAGTTTGTATGATGCTACAATACGGCCGTTTAGTTCTGAAATGCAACAAAGTGCTGCAGCCAGAGCCAAAGCTCATCTGTCTGTGGCCAAATCCCAGATATCTGATGTTCCAGAGTCAGCTACATTCGTCTAGAGCCCATCTTACAAGAAGAGATACCAGAATGACACGGGCACCCTTATTTATCTAACCCACTAAGGAGTTTCCTGTCCGTGTTCATCCTTGTGCGTTATCACTCTGGTGTATATCCTAATTCAGCAGGTTACCTCTTCTTATGTCACGTGTTTGACATTTTATGCATGAGAACAAAAGGGACAATTACCAGTCCATAAATTATGAACACAGTTTGTGATTGGTAGAAAAACTTTTCACAAACCGTTGAAGTTTACAATGATTGAAAAACTAAAAGAAAATTAAAGTCAGCTTACTTGCTCTTGTCCTCCTCTTCCTCGTTCCCCTTTTTCTTCTGATATTCAACCTCCTCCCCATCCATTCTCCGCATCGACAGAGGCATGAGGTCTTTTAGCCTTGAGTTTAGTGAGGAAGCCTCGACATAGTGAATCATTTGCAATTAATGTGGCTATTATGCTGTAGTCTTTACTATGAGACCCGCTATACAAACTTGTTCTGGCTGCCTAAAATGTAATTTAAAGAACAAATATACAAACGAAAAATGTCTATAAACTGAACCGCTTTAAGCTTTTTAGGTTTCTACGGCTAGTTTTTAACAAACTTACGTTAAAAACTTCGTAGCTCTCCCCATTTTCTCTTCCTGTTGAAAATCCACAGCCGGCGAGCAAAGCATGCTGGGATAGCCTTGTTCTGTGAGGAAACAACAGACCCGTCCTCGAAACGTGGGCGGAGCGCGTTTCAGGACTCGAGAAGGAGTATTCTTGGAATTCAGACAGTACTCGTCGCTGCGCTGTGACGCCATCAACCTCAAAATTCACTCTTACAAGCATCCTTCCTGCGGAATCGGACACACCCATTTATTTAGGATCAGTCAGCCATTATGACGGTTGAACTGAAAGTGATCAGAATCAGTCAGAAATCTGGGCTAAACACTGGTGATGGTGTACATTTAGAGGAGCTTGAACCCAGAGTGATTGCTCATCAGAATTTAAACGTCTCAGTAGGCCGCAGACTTTCAGCAGAGCTCGACTGATCCAGTCCCAAATTGAAAAGCAGCTAAGAGTGCATCATGTAATACTAATGACCATGCTGGACACTCTGGACATTTATAGAGAATGGGTGGGTGGGTGGGTGGATGGATGGATGGATGGATGGATGGATGGATGGATGGATGGATGGATGGATGGATGGATGGATGGATGGATGGATAGATGGATGGATAGATGGATGGTAGATAGAGAGATGGATGGTAGATAGAGAGATGGATAGATGGATGGTAGATAGAGAGATAGATAGATGGATGGTAGATAGAGAGATAGATAGATGGATGGTAGATAGAGAGATAGATAGATGGATGGTAGATAGAGAGATAGATAGATGGATGGTAGATAGAGAGATAGATAGATGGATGGTAGATAGAGAGATAGATAGATGGATTGATAGATGGATGAGATGGATAAAGAGAGAGAGGGAGATCAGAGCTCCAACAGGATTTAAGGCATGAGGAACATTTTCATTGACACTGATTCAAGTAAAACACCTAGAATGATGGAATTATAACCACTATGAAATGTGACTATTGGTTGTTTTTTTTCCTCCAGGTGAGGTTTTCCTCTCTGGCTTGTGAATGCCTCGGCATTAAAAAGATGTAGCTAATAACAAATAATTAGCTGAGTCCTTATTAGACACCGAGGCTCCACGTTTCTTCTTTGAGGGAAAGAAATAAGTGACTGATGTTTAGTTCAGCTGGAAAGAAGGAGTGAATACTTAAAGGGAAAAGGCATAGAGGGATTCCGGTCACCCTCCCTCCCATTAGAGCTGGGATAAATCGGAGTGTGTGGGTGTATTGATGTTTGTGTTTATTATGGTCCCAAGTTTTGTGTGCCTGCAGGCATGTGTTTGTTATGTGTGTGACTGTATTTGTGCATGTGTGTGTGTGTGTGTGTGTGTGTGAGGGAGGGAGGGTTTTTGGTTGTGGATTGTGCGTTCAGTGGTGAGAGCTCAGCTGCTTTGGTAGCTGCCAGCAGCAGCAGCAGGATTAGCGAGGGGGCACCGCGGAAACGGAGCTGATCTATTTGTGAGTGTTTATTCTGTGGCTGTATCAGCTGCGGATCGGATGAGGCGCGCGTGTTGCAAGTTTAAAAGGGAATTGGATCAGATTACAAAAATCTTGGCATCAGATTAACGCAAATCCCCACAAAAGACGACGGAGATGAAAGAAGCCAAAGACAAAAGCTGCAGTCAGAAAAAAACGTGTTTATAAAGATCACAGACGGAAGTGTGCGGATTGATCCGCCTGCTGGTACTGATGTCACTGTAGTGGAACGCCTCTCTATGGTGTGATGCCCTCTAAGGAAGACCTGAAAAAGTGAACTTCATTCATTTACTGTGGAATGTTTTCTTTTGTTGATGCTAAACTTTACATTTACCGCTAGACGGGCTTGGCCAGGTGAGACAGGACCTGCAGTGGAGTCTAGAACAGGAAGTGGACCCACAGGAAGCGGCGGCCACTTAAAATAATCACTGACTAACAAAAAATAATTGATTAATTTACTATCAAAACTATCACCAGCTGCTGCCCAGAAATAAAGAAATTAGTATTAATTGCTAGGATTACTTTCTGTGTTGGGATACTCGGCCCAGAGTTCACGTCTTAAAGGGACATTATGGAAGTGTGACAGCCAAAACATGTGTAGAAATAATAAATGTCTTCATCATACATTCTCCTGCAATGCCCTGTGTCACGACGTGCCGGTGAGTGGAACGGAGGTGAGGATCCACACGCTGGGGAGGAATCAGGCAGGTAGACAAACTGGGTAACGTAAAAGGTTTTAATAACAAACGCACGCAGGGCATGGGAACACTGAGCCAACAAGAGACACAGAACTGGAGGGGTTTAAATCCAAGAGGGCTGGGAGCTTGGGTGATTGGAAAACGAGAGGCAGGTGGGAGCAATTAACAGAGACGCAGGCTAAACCAAATGGGGAGACAGGACAGGGTGTGACACCCTGGTCCTGTAGAATGAGCCCTGGCATTTTTACTGTGATTGCCTGTTTTTCTGTAAAATCACAGAAAAAGAGAGATGCTCGGGTCGAGCAGGCTGCTTCATGCGCGTTCACGCTCAGGCATCGCCCGTAGCATTTGCTATCCGTAGCTTTAGCAGCAGAGAGAGAGGCAGTGCCACTTTGTCGCTGTTCCTAACGCCTAGTGACAAAGCTAGCTACATTTCTGAGGACCCTTAGCTACTTTCTGTAGAACTTTCTTCTAGATATTTCCTGCAAATTAGAAACAAAATAGCCATTTTCACTCCGAACCGTTCTTTGGTTTGATGTTGTTTCAGCTGTCATCAACGATATAAATGTTACAGATACAAAGGACGTCACTGGTGCTTTAGCTCACCTTGTAAGATGTCTGACTCATGTAGAAGACTTGGGTTCGATTCTGGATGTGAACATAGTTCATGTAGAGTTTATTTTTTACATTAATGGTATATTTTTTTACGGTAAGATGCCCAAATTTTTATTTGAGACTCGCCGAACGGCATTGAATTCACAGATAAAAAAGATGTGGGTTCAACTTTCATTTTGGAACAATTTTTCAAGCAAGGGAAGGGAATGATCTGAGCATGCAGGAGGACTGACCCATCATAAACCTTTGTCGGCTGTGCTGAAGAGAAAGGTACAGAACCACATTATTTAATTAATTAGCTGCGCGTTCTGTCCTCTGGGCCCCACACACACACACACACACACACACACACACACACACACACACACACACACACACACACAAAAGGGACTGTCTCAGCTGTTATTTTCGTTAAGGAGTGTGCACGTACAGCATGTGCGCCTCGTGCACGAGCCTACTATTGAAGCTGCCCGTTACGCTTTTGGCCTGAGGGGGCGATCACGAGCATCAAAATTCAAAAGTCCGAAAAGTCCCTTTAAGGAGTCCTAGGCAGAAGTGTAAAAGACGATCAGACCAAGAAGTCAAATCAGAATGTGGTTTGTTTGGAAAATACATTGTTTGGAGTCCAAGTCTAGATTTAAACACACATTGAATTGATTTCACAGCCTTTAAGTACGCTCAGTACACAAGGTTACATATAATCCTTCTGAGTGAATGTCCTGGGTCAAGTTTTAATTGGATAGAGTTTGACCTGTTTTGTTTTCTGTGTTTTCTGCATGTTTTAGAGCTTTTCTAAACAAAACAGACCTAAATTACTTTTACTGTAAAAACCAACTTGTCTTGATTAGTTTTTCTGTTTGTGCGGAGCCGAGAGAATCCTAGTCAGATGGATGTTTAATAGCATTCACTTCTTGGACAGCATTTCTAACATATTTTATGAAAAGCTGTAAACGATGATTTCCAGACTACATTTCTGCACCGTGCCCTGCCTTCTGTTCAGCACTGACAGATGCTCCCTTTCCTCTCCTTCCTCTCAGCTGAGAGAGCACCTCCTGCTGTTGAGTTTGTGTCAACCACTGCAGGAAAAGTTCAGGCTGAACGGTCTTTAATGCTGATGACAATCACCAGCTTGTGTCAACGTTGCATGTTTATCTACCATAACTGACTAGTGATGACCGATCCTTTAACTAGATAAGCTAAGCTGACTAAAACGACCTGTTCTGATATTTTCAGTTACACAGAGGCTCACTCTGCTCGTGATCTAAGATCATGTGAATGAGTTGTGCTGATGAGGCAGTCACACCAGAGTAAGCTTTAATTAAACCAGACTTAAACAGTAGATATTCTATAGTAGGCGAGTAATTGGAAAATACTACTTCAATATAAGTTTTAGATGATTATACTTTGTCCATGAAAGTTAGTGATTCTACATTCAGAGTTGATCATTTTTTCAGATCTGAAAAGAAAATCTTTATTTTTCCACAGTTAAAGCTATTTTCGGTCTGTAGTGCTACATTTGACTATTGCTGTACAGCAGGCATTACCTTGTTGGATGTAGGGCTGCTGCGAAGGCCGTCATAACCAATTATGTTCACTGCAATAATCAGCATCAATATATTTAGTAAAACATTTAACATGAATTTATGATAAATTTGTTAAATGGTTCAACAAAGTATCTTGTAAAAGGATTTACATCACAGTACATGGGGGAGGGTAGGTTATATATCACAATACATGGGGGAGGGTAGGTTATATATCACAGTACATGGGGGAGGGTAGGTTATATATCACAGTACATGGGGGAGGGTAGGTTATATATCACAGTACATGGGGGAGGGTAGGTTATATATCACAGTACATGGTGGAGGGTAGGTTATATATCACAATACATGGGGGAGGGTAGGTTATATATCACAGTACATGGTGGAGGGTAGGTTATATATCACAGTACATGGGGGAGGGTAGGTTATATATCACAGTACATGGGGGAGGGTAGGTTATATATCACAGTACATGGGGGAGGGTAGGTTATATATCACAGTACATGGTGGAGGGTAGGTTATATATCACAATACATGGGGGAGGGTAGGTTATATATCACAATACATGGGGGAGGGTAGGTTATATATCACAGTACATGGGGGAGGGTAGGTTATATATCACAATACATGGGGGAGGGTAGGTTATATATCACAGTACATGGGGGAGGGGAGGTTATATATCACAGTACATGGGGGAGGGTAGGTTATATATCACAATACATGGGGGAGGGTAGGTTATATATCACAATACATGGGGGAGGGTAGGTTATATATCACAGTACATGGGGGAGGGTAGGTTATATATCACAATACATGGGGGAGGGTAGGTTATATATCACAATACATGGGGGAGTGTAGGTTATATATCACAATACATGGGGGAGGGGAGGTTATATATCACAGTACATGGGGGAGGGGAGGTTATATATCACAGTACATGGTGGAGGGTAGGGCTGTCGCGGTAACCGCAAAAATGAAATATCGCGATATGAAGAAGCCCACCGCGCTGCATCATGGGCCACCGCGATTACTGAACTTGGTTCAACTCAATGATGCATGTTGAGAAGGATGGCTGCACTGGTATCAAAACGAAACGTTACTTCGCTCCTGTGGGAGCGCTTTGGTTTTCAGTACGTCAGCTGCTGCGCAGCCAGAGTCCTTGGCCGAGACAGAGCTGCCACCAGCGGCAAAAAATAAATAAATAATAAACGCTCGGAGACCTGCTGAAGTCCCGGACAAGCACTGCTTCTGCAACCGTCCCGAAGAGAGTTTGAGCCGAGCTGGAGCTCACTCGCTACCTGCAGGTGGAATGCATCCACCCTAAAGAACCCCCCTGACATGGTGGAGCAACAACCGGGAGAGATTCCCTTTGCTCGCCAGAGTCGCACGCAAGTTGAGTTCGGAAGCGAGCGGGGCCGGACCGGAGCGGAGGGGAGCGGAGGTAGTGGAATTTGGGGTAAGTGCAACGAGCGCACCTCCGAGAGGGTTTTCAGTGTTGCTGCAAATGTTGCCACCCCTCTCAGATCCTCTCTCAAACCGTATATGGTTAACATGCTGGTTTTCCTTGTATGTAACAAGGACGTGACCGAGCTATAAATCACCGTCATTCGTGTGTGTGAAAGTGAAAGTGAAATGATAGTGCGCCCGCCCCCCGGCGCGCGCGCGCCCGGTACATGTAATTTTTTATGCTTGTTTCTAAACAACTAAACAAAATGGGGACTTGTTTCTTATTTGTTAGATGCTGCAGCCAAATTTGCATTTAAAAGTTTAACCTTCTCCTGAATTTTGTTGTTTTTAAGTTCAGTCGGACTCCGACTGTCGGAGAAACGAACGTTACTGCGATCTGTGTTGTTACTACCCTTTGATCTGCATTCAGTAAAGCGTTATAAAAGAAGGCACGGCAATTTTTAACCTTTTTTAAATGTGTAAACATTATGTTTAGATAGTACTGCAATAAAAAAAAGGACTGCAATAATATCGCATACCGCAATATTAAGCCACCCTGAATCACCGCAGGGGGAATTCCTCAACCGCGACAGCCCTAGTGGAGGGTAGGTTATCTATCACAGTACATGGGGGAGGGTAGGTTATATATCACAGTACATGGGGGAGGGTAGGTTATATATCACAATACATGGGGGAGTGTAGGTTATATATCACAATACATGGGGGAGGGTAGGTTATATATCACAGTACATGGGGGAGGGTAGGTTATCTATCACAGTACATGGGGGAGGGGAGGTTATATATCACAATACATGGGGGAGTGTAGGTTATATATCACAGTACATGGGGGAGGGTAGGT
Source organism: Nothobranchius furzeri (assembly GCF_043380555.1). NCBI lineage: Eukaryota > Metazoa > Chordata > Actinopteri > Cyprinodontiformes > Nothobranchiidae > Nothobranchius > Nothobranchius furzeri. The sequence continues at coordinate 59,645,547 of NC_091754.1, forward strand.
TATATATCACAATACATGGGGGAGTGTAGGTTATATATCACAATACATGGGGGAGGGTAGGTTATATATCACAGTACATGGGGGAGGGTAGGTTATCTATCACAGTACATGGGGGAGGGTAGGTTATATATCACAATACATGGGGGAGTGTAGGTTATATATCACAGTACATGGGGGAGGGTAGGTTATATATCACAGTACATGGGGGAGGGTAGGTTATATATCACAGTACATGGGGGAGGGTAGGTTATATATCACAGTACATGGGGGAGGGTAGGTTATATATCACAATACATGGGGGAGGGTAGGTTATATATCACAATACATGGGGGAGGGTAGGTTATATATCACAGTACATGGGGGAGGGTAGGTTATATATCACAGTACATGGGGGAGGGTAGGTTATATATCACAATACATGGGGGAGGGTAGGTTATATATCACAATACATGGGGGAGGGTAGGTTATATATCACAGTACATGGGGGAGGGTAGGTTATCTATCACAGTACATGGGGGAGGGTAGGTTATATATCACAGTACATGGGGGAGGGGAGGTTATATATCACAGTACATGGGGGAGGGGAGGTTATATATCACAGTACATGAGGGAGGGGAGGTTATATATCACAATACATGGGGGAGGGTAGGTAGGGGAGGGGAGGTTATATATCACAGTACATGGTGGAGGGTAGGTTATATATCACAATACATGGGGGAGGGTAGTCTATATATCACAATACATGGGGGAGGGTAGGTTATATATCACAGTACATGGGGGAGGGTAGTCTATATATCACAGTACATGGTGGAGGGTAGGTTATATATCACAGTACATGGGGGAGGGTAGTCTATATATCACAGTACATGGGGGAGGGGAGGTTATCTATCACAGTACATGGGGGAGGGTAGTCTATATATCACAGTACATGGGGGAGGGGAGGTTATCTATCACAGTACATGGGGGAGGGTAGGTTATATATCACAATACATGGGGGAGGGTAGGTTATATATCACAGTACATGGGGGAGGGTAGTCTATATATCACAGTACATGGGGGAGGGGAGGTTATCTATCACAGTACATGGGGGAGGGTAGTCTATATATCACAGTACATGGCGGAGGGGAGGTTATATTTCACAATACATGGTGGAGGGGAGGTTATATCACAATACATGGGGGAGGGGAGGTTATATCACAGTACATGGGGGAGGGGAGGTTATCTATCACAGTACATGGGGGAGGGTAGTCTATATATCACAGTACATGGTGGAGGGTAGGTTATATATCACAGTACATGGGGGAGGGGAGGTTATATTTCACAATACATGGTGGAGGGGAGGTTATATCACAATACATGGGGGAGGGGAGGTTATATCACAGTACATGGGGGAGGGGAGGTTATCTATCACAGTACATGGGGGAGGGTAGTCTATATATCACAGTACATGGTGGAGGGGAGGTTATCTATCACAGTACATGGGGGAGGGTAGTCTATATATCACAGTACATGGGGGAGGGGAGGTTATATATCACAATACATGGGGGAGGGGAGGTTATATCACAATACATGGGGGAGGGGAGGTTATATCACAATACATGGGGGAGGGTAGGTTATATATCACAGTACATGGGGGAGGGTAGGCTATATATCACAATACATGGGGGAGGGGAGGTTATATATCACAATACATGGGGAGGGGATGTTATATATCACAATACATGGGGGAGGGGAGGTTATATCACAATATATGGGGGAGGGGAGGTTATATATCACAGTACATGGGGGAGGGTAGGTTATATATCACAGTACATGGGGGAGGGTAGGTTATATATCACAGTACATGGGGGAGGGTAGGCTATATATCACAATACATGGGGGAGGGGAGGTTATAAATCACAATACATGGGGGAGGGGAGGTTATATATCACAATACATGGGGGAGGGTAGGCTATATATCACAATACATGGGGGAGGGGAGGTTATAAATCACAATACATGGGGGAGGGTAGGTTATATATCACAGTACATGGGGGAGGGTAGGCTATATATCACAATACATGGGGGAGGGTAGGTTATATATCACAGTACATGGGGGAGGGTAGGCTATATATCACAATACATGGGGGAGGGGAGGTTATATATCACAATACATGGGGGAGGGGAGGTTATATCACAATATATGGGGGAGGGGAGGTTATATATCACAGTACATGGGGGAGGGTAGGTTATATATCACAGTACATGGGGGAGGGTAGGTTATATATCACAGTACATGGGGGAGGGTAGGCTATATATCACAATACATGGGGGAGGGGAGGTTATAAATCACAATACATGGGGGAGGGGAGGTTATATATCACAATACATGGGGGAGGGTAGGCTATATATCACAATACATGGGGGAGGGGAGGTTATAAATCACAATACATGGGGGAGGGTAGGTTATATATCACAGTACATGGGGGAGGGTAGGCTATATATCACAATACATGGGGGAGGGGAGGTTATAAATCACAATACATGGGGGAGGGTAGGTTATATATCACAGTACATGGGGTAGGGTAGGTTATATATCACAGTACATGGGGGAGGGGAGGTTATATATCACAATATATGGGGGAGGGGAGGTTATATATCACATATGGGGGGAGGGAGGAAAACTGAGGACGATCAGTTAAATAGTGGAAAGAAAAATGAATTCTGAATCTGAAAACAGTCCCTTAGTTGCCCTAGCTGAATCAAAAACTTACCCTTTAGTAATGGCTGCATTTTCATTTCAAATTTCTGTTTCAGAAATTAAGCGAAAGTACCTTTTTAAAAGTCTGACTTCACACAAATCCACGTGAAATGTCCAGACCCACAGAATGACTAGTGTGGCAGGAACCATGCTGAATGCCAGTGAAACCAGGCGTAACTCATTAAAGCATGTGCGTCTGAAAGTTGCCCTTCGGTAAACTGACTTATTGAACCGAACGCCCTCATTCACATGTACTCTCTCACACTAATGTAATGCCATTCAGCATGTCAGCCCTGTTTATTATACAATTGATTTTTGCTCTCTGTGCCACATGATGCACATCACACACAGATCTGAAGAGCTCACAACCACATTACTCTGTCCCTGAACCCTTCATGACCCATAATGCTGCTTTTTCGCTGTGAGGCACTGGACGATGGTGGGGGGAGTCGGAGGGCTTTGCGTGCATAGTGCTGTGAACCATCAGTTTTGCTGTTCCTTCGAGGATTTGCATGTTTTGGCAGGAATATCGCAACATCATTCCTGACAAGAAATCGATTATTGTTCCTGAGCAGTCTAAAGCTATAGAGTCCACATGGGCTGGCCCCCGTTTTTTTTGTCAAGCTGGGTTTAGGAGGTCAGCTTGACTGAAACTCTGAGGGAAAATATTTAAAGAGCCTTTATTCTTTTTTTTCTTTGACTAATCCAAGCTGCTGTTTGCCTTAAGAGAAAGTTTTTTATGCTTAGCGCCCACGAGCCTTCATCCGTTCCTTTATTTGTGTCCATGGCAGACATTAAACTCTAGTTGTCGCCTTCAGAACTTGGAAGACCCGTGATGACACCAAACAAAGTAAAAAGTTAAATAAAAAGTCTTTGTTAGATGTGACGTTACCCGAAGAGGGCGAGGCAGGAGACAGAGTCGGAGTGGAGGTGTGGATCAAAACCAGAGCGGGACGAGCAGATACAGGGAACAGGCTGGAGAACTAGGTAGAGGACAGGCGAGGGCCGTGGTGGCAGGCAGAGTTCAAGGCAGGGGTCAGGCGTGAAAACGACGTCCGGAGGCTGAGATCAGGCAAGGTGAAAGGCTGGGAGATTTTCTAGCAAGGAGCGTTCAATAATCTGGCACTGGTTGGAGAGCAGGCTGGGAGTTAAATAGCAGAGGGAGCAGGTGTGTGGGATGAGCTGATGACAGGATGAAGGAAGTTGATGAGGTGCAGGCTGAGGTTGCTGTGGAAACAGGTCATGGCAGCAGAGGCAGAGGAGGGTGAAAGACAGGGAGTCATGACACTAGTAAGCTCCTCAAAGAGCTGTCTCACTTCCTAGGTATTTGTGTGGCCTCACATTCATGCATCATCTCCCTTTGCTGGAAGAACAGAGCGCCTGTCTAATAATTCACAATAAGTCCACTCAGACTGTGGTGCTTACTTAACTTTACAGGGATTTCATATAAACCCAGAATGTATACCACAGAGTAGGGGTGGGCAATATAAACCATATAAAATTGGGTAATGATAGAGTTTTTGGCTATATCACAATACCGCGATAACACATGACGTCACTAAGATGTGCACCCTGCTGACATTGGGACAACAGAACGGCAGTGACGTGAGTGGGCGACGGTGGCACAGGAGATAAGTGCTCGCCCCGTAATCGGAAGGTTGCAGGTTCGAGCCCCGCTCAGTCTGTCGCTGTCGTTGTGTCCTTGGGCAAGACACTTAACCCACGTTGCCTGCTGGTGGTGGTCGGAGGGACCGGTGGCGCCAGTGCTCGCCAGCCTCGCCTCTGTCAGTGCGCCCCAGGGCAGCTGTGGCTACATCGTAGCTCATCCCCACCAGCGTGTGAATGTGTGTGTGAATGGGTGAATGACTGATTGTGCCTTGGGGGGTTCCAGGACTCTAGAAGGCGCTCTATCAAATACAGGCCATGGCAGTGACTGTAAGCATGGAGTGGGCGGAGGAGGAGGCCTATGTGCCTCAAGTGGCATATATTTGCCACATGAGGATATTAAAAGCATGTCATTTTGACGTATATAAACAGAGGAAAAAAAATATCATAATATATATCGTTACCGCACATGCTTCAGATTATATCGCAATATAGATTTGAGGCCATATCGCCCAGCCCTACCACAGAGGACTCTCAATAAGAATGTAACTGTGTCGTTTTGTGGAAAAATCTGACATCTCATTATTCCGTAAAGCAGTGGACTTACTGAGGCTCTCTGTGTTGACACGCTGGGACTAATGAGTAATTGCTTAATCAAAGACCCTGGCTTGAAAACCAGAAGAGACTCCACCGGTTATACCTTGACATTTAGACCAATCGCTACAATCTCAAATGTAAAAATCTATTTTCTTGTGCAAATAAAAAACGAGAAATGTGTAGTTCCAGCAGGAAACGAGAGGCGCAACAAAATAACACCTGGAGACCCAAGGAGGAGAACTTACTGCCTACTGATTGCTATTCAATAGAACACTAATCTTATTAATGGTATGCTCTTTATATGTACCGAACCAAATCTCTGCGGTTCAAATTTACTCGTTAAATACTAATAACTCTAGGCAATGGTGGTCAATAGAGTTTTGTCTGGCTGAGAAGTAAATAAAAGGTAAATTAGTAAAAAAAATGACCCACAACAGAAAATAAACAGGTTTAGTATTTTTTCCACGTGTGATGCTTATCTCAGCCCGGAGACACGGTGCTGGTCTAAAGGGGTGACCAGCATCTTCTTCACACCCCTTATGCATTGTTAAACCACTCTGTGTGTGTGTGTGCGTGTGTATGTGTATGTGTATGTGTGTGTGTGTGTGTTTCCCTCTGCTGGTACAGCCCATTGACTTGTCTAGCAGACCTGATAAAACGGTGACCACTCGATCCGTTACGGTGGCTGCTACTTTGCTCCCCGACTCGGAGTGAGGCAAACAGAGTTCAGTAAGGACCGACACGCATTGGAGCGCGGCGTGGGAATGTGTGGGGGTTTCACACACAAGAGGGGGAGGAGCTATTGTCTGGTGCGTCACATCATGGACGTCTTATACTGTCATAATGAGTTGTTTGTGTGTTTCGCGGTCTCTCATCACCTGACCAAGGTGCTGCAAGTCAGTGTTATTATAGTCCGAGTACTTGCTCTCGTGTGTGTGGGTGTGAGTGTGTGTGTGTGTGTGTGTGTGTGTGTGTGGAGGTCACTGAGCCTGTATTAATCATCCTAGCTGCAATGGCTGGGTAAATGTTCAGCACAGGTAGCGCTCGTGCATACGCACACGTGCACTTTTTAATTGGTGCAGTTCCTGCCAGGCTGTGTTTTGTGTGACGAGAGAGCAGGACTACGGGGCTGAGTGGGTGTTTTGTGTGGGTAGGTATTGTTGAGATGTGCCCTCCCGTGCCTCCTTGTGTTTTTAAGCCGGTTTAGTTTCAGTTGTTGGGATTTTTGTGTGTTCAGGTTTGAGTTGTGTGTGTGCAACCCTCTAATGAGTCCGGATGGAAGCGGTGAGGACTAATTAATCTGAGCAGAGAAAACGCCACTCGCCAGCGTTGTTTGCTACATGTGTAGCGGGAGAGTTTACACCCTGCACTTGATTCCTTCTCCTGTACATTTTTTATTGTGAAAAATAAAACGTCGTGTTTTGTTTCATACACATAGGTGTCTAACGTCACTCCCGTCACTCTTCTGTGCGGTCATTTCAAACGTTTATCTGCCAGCGACGTGAAATAGAAAAGTACTTCAGCTACCAGCCACCACTGCTCGAGTCCATCTCTCCGAGGTCGCACCTCATTATATTTTCATCCAACCTTCTAAAATGATCCATCAGACTTTGTACTGAAAACGCTGTATCAGCTGTACTAAACAGCACGACCCTCGCTCTAACCTCGAACCCCCTGGAGAACCTCAGAGTCTGGTAGAAAGCGTTCATACTCGAGGCAAATTTCAACAGGTTGCATCAAAACCGTGTTGGGAATCTCATCACCATTACAAGAACAACGAAACGCCAAGATGCTGCAGTCTGGTTAGCAGCAGAGTCGGTGTAATGATGTGAGTGGTGAAGGTAACCCCCGCCGCCTCCTCATCCGGGCAGCTCTTGTTGATGTGGAGACTCTAGACGGAGGAACTTTTGGGGAACTTTAATTTTATTCATTTAGGAGAGGCTTTCAGCCCAAGTGACTCAGAGTTCTTCACCGAGCATCCGTGTTTTTGGCCCGTGGGAGGAAACCAGAGTACTCGGGGAGAAAAAACTCAAAATATTCAAACTCCATCTAGGAAAGCCCTTAATGGGTTTTGAACCTGAAACCTTCTTGCTGCACAGCAACTTTGCAACCATGCCTGCACCTGATGGGGCTTTGTCTCCCCACTTGTGAGGGATGTTGGGAACAAGGTTGAGGTCGACAGATGTAGACCTGAGGAGCTACCCACCTCCTTCTCTCCATGGGAGTCCTCTCAGCTCCTCAGAAGCCAATCGCCTCAGTGTCACGTGTTTCCTGGACCAGGTTGCAGCAGTCTCACCTGTTGAACCTCATTTTTTAAATAATGTTTGAAATGATGTAACCAAAAGATAAAATTAAACTATGTTCTTAATATAAGAGACAGGGAAGTGACATGATGGTTTTCAGAATAAAGGTTCTGATCTTGCATGAGGTGCTGGAAAACTTTGAAAAGTGCTTGAGTTTGAAATTGGATCCTCTTAAGCAAGACGATTACCAGCAGCATAATAACGTAGCTGTTTAGGTCCACCAAGGGGTCAAGTCAGACAGCAAACTCTTTATTTTGTTTGAAATTGGTTTTAAAATGTTAAATTGCCCAAAAAAAAAAATAAAGATTTCAAATGTAGCACTTTGGTTTGTCTACAGACCCAAAGGATGTAAGAGCTCTTTTCTCCAAGATGAAGCTTCTCGCATAGCTTTCTGGAACAAAAGCACTCTTAGGTCTAGTCCACACGTAGCCGGGGTTTTTTAAAAACGAATATCCGCCCCTCCAAAAACTTGCATCCACACCACTGCGTTTAAAAAGAAAACTCTGTCCACACGTACCCGGATAAATACGTTGTTAAGGACATGCCAGACCTGTAGGTGGCAGTACTTCCCCCGTTCTTAACCTCGTCCTCCGTCTGTGGTCTTCCGCAAGCAGCAGTAATTCCGCTTGCAAATACAAACAAGCAAAAAGCGCTTGGACAGTTGATAAAGCGAGCGCAGCTCTGAGGGCATCCATGCTGTCGGCTAGTGTAAACACAGGTCGCACACGTGATGTCAGCATTTTTCTGTCACGGAAAGTGACGTTGCGGACCTTAAAACTCCGGTTTTGTCTGTCCACACGCAGACACCCAAAACGGAGAAAACGCAGATCTTCACTTTGGCCGGAGTTTAAAAAAAGATCAATTTTCGTGTGAAAAAACTCCGTTTTCGGGTGGATGACAGGCCAAAACGTAGAAAATACCTACGTTTTGGCAGATCCCCGGCTACGTGTGGACAGGGCCTTAAAGTGGCTGAAATATCCCACTGAGTGTAATCCGATGCAGCGGTGGGACTGATGGATGTGACTGTGAAGCATTTTTACTGAGCAGCTTTTCATTAGACTGGACCAGAGTAACGACACACATGCACCTGTACAGTGGTGCTTCCATCATGGATCACGTTTACGAAAAGTCGTCGTCGTCGTCGTCTTCCTCCGCTTATCCGGGTCCGGGTCGCGGGGGCAGCATCCCAACTAGGGAGCTCCAGGCCGTCCTCTCCCCGGCCTTGTCCACCAGCTCCTCCGGCAGGACCCCAAGGCGTTCCCGGACCAGATTGGAGATGTAACCTCTCCAACGTGTCCTGGGTCGACCCGGGGGCCTTCTGCCGGCAGGACATGCCCGAAACACCTCCCCGGGGAGGCGTCCAGGAGGCATCCTGACCAGATGCCCAAACCACCTCAACTGACTCCTTTCGATCCGGAGGAGCAGCGGTTCTACTCCGAGTCCCTCCCGAATGTCCGAGCTCCTCACCCTATCTCTAAGGCTGAGCCCGGCCACCCTACGGAGGAAACTCATTTCGGCCTCTTGTATCCGCGATCTCGTTCTTTCGGTCATTACCCAAAGCTCATGACCATAGGTGAGGATTGGGACGTAGATCGACCGGTAAATCGAGAGCCTGGCTTTCTGGCTCAGCTCCCTCTTCCCCATGACAGATCGGCTCAGCGTCCGCATCACTGCAGACGCCGAAAAGTGGTTCACAAAAATGTAAATATTTAAAGAAAAGCGCACCAACTTTTCATTGAAAAACTATATTTTTCTATTAATGAAACTGACTAGAGCTAGAATATAATTGACTAAGTTGAATGATTGGTTTATGAATCTGCTATGTGCTTTGTAGATCTATCAGCTCTGCACCTGTAAAACATGATTTATTGTGTGTTTGATTGTAAAAGCAGCAGCTTTAGCTAAAGGCCTCTTTCTGTCTGTGAATTCATCTTTGTCTTTTGTTCCCGTTTATCTAAACGTTTACGCTCAGCAGATGAAAGTCAAATCAAGCTTGAATGTTCTGACTTGTCCAACAGTTATAGACGTCCAACTTTGACAAATGACCCGATATAACAGAAGGAGAAAGATCTGAAAGTCAGAATGCTGAATAAATAACTTTACTGGGATTTCTCTTTACTACATCTGTGCTCTACCAGACCGTGGGATGTATGATGTGTTTGCAGGTTGATGATGTCATTCTGATGAGTGATTGGATGTTTTTCCTATAAGTTAGCATATATTTTTCTAAATGTATGTTTTCCTACTTGGTAAATTGCAAGAAAAGCCAATAAAAACAACAAATTCTTTCTATAGTTGCTCTGATTTAGATCAACGACGATGCGTACAGCTTCTTCTTCCGGCTCTTGGAGAGTGCAGACGCTTTTTTCTCCTCTCCCTCCCTGCTCTTCCCAAGGCTCTCTGTCCTGTCTGCCTGTGTACGGCGCTTCTCTGCATTTTTTCTGGAAACTGGAAATTATTCAAATGGACCTGGTCAGTTGGTCTCTCAACGCGATTGACAAAATCATTTAAACGATGAGAACGGGAGAACGGGCTCCCGGGTGCCCCTATGGGACAGAGCCAGCTGGGTAAATCATGGACTCCTGGAAACAGTGGAACTTGATCTGCCTGTCTCAACTATCAGTAGAGGATTCTGAAGATGTCTGGATATTTGTCGTTTTGGTGTCGGGATTCCTGCTGTTTGGCCTGAGCGGTTACCTGGCATAGCGGAAAATTTACGAGCTTTCAAGGAATATTGGCATAATCCCGTAGCTCAGGGATGGAATGCATCGTGCTGTAAACTTACAGACTCATATAATTGTCGAGATGAGTCGTTAGCTTGGAACTTTGGCTGAGATTCAGGCTCTGGCACAAAAGATGGATACCATCAAGGAACGAGTGGACGGATCAGCACGGATTGGAATAGTTTGATGACGCCATTATTGGACCTGAAGGGGTTGAAGACCGACAGGACTCTAAGGCAGAGAGGAAATTATCTCTGTCTGTGCCCAAAACGATTCTTATCTGAATCTGGTGCCCTTGGAGCCTGTGAGGCTGAAGTGAAAACTCCCTTCAGAAGAAATGTGGAATGCTGCTTTTCCCATGGAAACTTTCTCCCCATCCCAGCCTGGGCGGGACTGTGACCGGTGAAGGCTCCCTCCCTATCCAAACAAAGGTGGTGAGCACTTCTCTTGCGGCTGCGTGCACTGAAGTGAGGAGAGTCCCAAAACCCTCCATCCCCACCTAGTGGACACTTAAGTTGTGTATCGTCTGAAGTCTGTGTGCATTTCTGTCTGAGGTGTTTTTTTTGCATAGCAAAGCTGCCCTCTCTGTGGAGGGTAACTCTGAAGTACCTTTTTTCCCCTCCCCCTGACTCTATCCTCACATAAACCCTCTTGATCTATAACGGTAGCGCGACTCGTGTTGCGAATGACCACAGTCACCAATTCTTGTCATGTGTCTATGTATGTCTGATCTTGGAATCTGTACTGAAACAATTGAATTTCCCTCTGGGATTAATAAAGTATTTTTGAATTGAATTGAATTTAATTCACTTCAAGATAAAACTGTAATCTGCAAACTCCTGCAGGACAAAATCTGAACAGAAAACTTGGAAGAGTTTTTTTTATTTTTGCCCTTGGAAAGTAAAACAGGTATTTCCCCTTCCAGCCAACAATTCTTGCTTTGATTTAGATATTAAAGATATTTAATCTCTTTCTTCCCGACTAAACAGTGTCTAAATGACTGCATTGAAAAAGGGTGATGACATTTAATGTAGTTTTTCTAAAGGTTTGTCCGGTCGGACCGAGCTGCGCTGCTGACTGAAACATTTTCCATCCAGAAACATGAAACCTTTTCTTTCGGGTAAATGAAGACTCTGTGTACTTTCTACACATGGTGGTCCTTCAGCTGAACGTCACCACTGACTTGTCGAGTTGTAATGATCCATGTCCCTCAAAAAGTGCTGCATAAAGACATTTCAGACACGGCGTTTTGCTGTTGTGAACGTCTGAATCCCGTCAGCGTTTTATTCTCACGGTCCACTGGACAGACGGCTCCACTTGGTAAATTACATCTGCTCCCATTCCGTCTGCCACGCCGCCTCCACTTCAGTTATTTATTTATTTATTTATTTCTAACGCACTTCAGAAAAGTTTTGTTTTCACAAATATTACATTGTCTTTCTGTCTTGGAAACTCTTCACTTTCTTTTGTATTTAATTTCTCCCTTAAAGAGACCAACTTTTACTTTGATTTACAGATTTTTGTATTTTGTTTCTGGAAAGTGATTGCTGGTCTGAGGCAGGCGTGAGGAGGATGCACTGGTGTGCTAGAGACGGTCTTAGTTTATCTTCTTGTAACTTTTGACATAAAAAAAGGATAAGAAGAATAAACAAAGAATAAAGCATGAAAAAAAAAACAATACAATTAGTTTCAGGCAGCAGCAAATGTAAAAAAGAAGTATAAAGAAACACAGGGGCAGGGTAGGATAATCCAGGTGCATTCAATCCACCTGTTACTGCTACTGCTTTCCACACTCTTAGCATTCTCTTGATGAGCTTGAAGAGGTAGACACCTAAAATGGTTTTCCAACAGTCTTGGAGTTCCCAGAGGTGTTTAGCACTTGTTGGCCTCCTTGTAAAATGGTCATGAAATAGAGAAAACTCATTGAATGAGAAGGTGCGTCCAAACCTTTGGCCTGTACTGTACATGGAGAATTTCAGAGAATGCTAATGCTAATCCACTGGGATTTAAACCAGCAACCTCGCTACAAGAATCAAGTGTCCCATTCTCCATCCCTCAGCTGCTGTTTGAGGGTCTCTAACTCTTCCTCATGCTGCTCGTTAATTCTTATCTGGTCCAGCAGAAGGTCTACTATTATACTAGAAGTCTATACTGGCCTCAGTCGTGATTCCTGCTCCAAACGTTTTAGAGATCTTCACACAATCGTTCCTTTTCCCATAGCTGAACTCTTAGAGATTGCATGTTTTTCTGACAGGTCTCTGCATTATTTTTGTAATAATCCAGTCCCTGTTCCGGTTCATTAATGAAGTCTTTGTTTCTCTCACAGTCGGTTTCAGCCTCTAATCATTTTTCTTTTTCATCACGTTACCATCCATCTGTGATTTCCAGCTGTGACTGGACATCTTCCAGCTTCATCGAGAGGAAATATGTTTTTTTGTGAAAATCCAGAAGATTCTTGCTGGACTGTCCCAAATGGAGTATTTCCTCATCTCGTCATGTTTTCAGAGTTTTTCAGACATTTATCAGACTGAAAATAAATGTTTGCATCACAGTAAAAGATTTTTGTCTTTCAGATAATTTGATGCGTCTGCCACTAGTGGTTGGCCACTAATGAAATTAAACAGACCTGCATGTCCTTGTAATGACTTTGAGCCTCAGTGATGTCACAAAGGTGATAAAACAAAATGGGCAGCACTGTAGTCTTAGGCCCATTCCCAATACTCACATGCATTGATGCAGACTTGGGTGAAGTGCGGGTTCAGGGGTGTACTTGAGAATCGGGGCACCCTGGTGCCCTTGGATGGGATCACACAATTGAAGGGTGCAAGTGTGGAAGTGCGGTCATTGGGATTGGGCCATAGAAGTAGTCTTACAGAGTGGGCAGGGCCTGACTTTGAGGGCACTGACCGAATACATGTATATGTAGACAAAAGGGATGGGTCACTATAGACATGGTAAGCAAGTGGGTGGGGCCTAACTTAAAAGAGATTTTAACTCAGTTTCAGTTTCACGAGTTAAACGGCTTCAAATATCATTTTCAGCAATTAGATGTAAACAGAATTTCTTATTTAGCTAGTTTAGACCATTTTAAGTTGGATTAATGTTAATAAATTGAGTTTCTCATTAATTTGTTAAAGGGATATTCCACCCCTAAGGGAAATTTAATCTGTTGCCTTGTTACTCATAGTTAGGTAAGGAAAAATCATTTTGTAACCAGCCCAGTTATCTCCTGATCTGGCAGCATTTTGTTAGCTTTAGCTTAGCATAAAAAATGTAAGTGAATGGTAACAGCTAGCAGTTATTTAGAAAAAGTCCTAAAAATGACTCAATGGTCCTAATGTTTTCTTTGTAGTATTCTGATGTGTCATGCTCCTCGCAAATCAGGTATTGATTTATTTTCATTACGGGGAGGAATCCCAGGGCAGGAAGCCATTAGTCATTCCACATTGGATGGATTTCTATGAAACATTCTGTTATGTGTTTTCACAACCGTTTGCTACTCAAACCACAAGAATTTTCTTCCATTAAAAATGCAACGTACCCAAACTATGGCAGTTAAATCCAGAGCAGCTCGCGCATTTACAGAAGTATCTTTTGATGCCGCTGCGTTGAGTCTTTGGCCTTGTAGCAGCAGCGGCTTACAGTGGTACTTGGTTATAACACACTCCTAAATTTAAATTAGCTTCGGCAATTTCTTCATGTTACTTATTTTCATTTGCACTCATTATAATTATTGAAAATTAGGATTAATATTGAGTAATTTTGACCTTTTCTCACATGATGCTAACGTTTATCATTCACTTACATTGTTTATAGCAATGGGTACCGAATTCGTTACTTTTTAAGGTACCGACCGAATTCCATAGTACCGACTGAGCACCGAATCACGTCATTTGAAACGGTGCCTCGTTTTGGTACCCGTCCTTCATAACGAGAACTTGCCTAGACAGCTGCGCATGCGCAAGAGCGTAATGTCGTCGGTCGCTGCGAGCGAGTTGTAAACAGAGCAGCATGGTAGAAAGAACGCACGCTAAAGCTTGGGTCCACTTCACTAAATGTGATGGGTAACTGGGTGATGATGAAACCAGCGACAACGATCTAAGTGAGACATCCTCATCTTAATCTGCTCCGGTAGGTAAATAAAATGTTTAAGATAACGTTAGCTTGATATGTTAGCTTCCATTCCACTAACGGTGCGTTCGCTTTCTCCTCGGAACTCCGAATTTCCGACTAGAAGAACATGAACGCGCTCTAAAGTTTGGCTTCACTTTACTAAATGCGACGGGTGATTGGGTGAAGATGAAACCAGCGACAACGATCTAAGTGTGAGGCATCATCGTTTTAATCTGCTCCAGCAGCTAAATAAACAGTTTAAGATAACGTTAGCTTGATATGTTAGCTTCCATTGCCACCATTGTTATCAGCTAATGGTGCGTTCGCTTTCTCCTCGGAAATTCTAACTTCCCAGAAGGAAAAATCAAATGAACAAAGACGGCAAAAGGAATGAAGATGCACAGTAAATTTAGTTCACAGTAAAGATGTTTGCTTCAGTTTAATTATCAGCTTATAAAACTACAAGGACGATGTTAAATTACAAACAGTTGTATGTTATTTATCGTGATGTTTATCAAATGTTTACATATTGAGAAAAATATATATTTAATTATAAAAGAGAATTAAAATATTAAACACTCAAAATGATCTAAAATTGGTACCGTTAAGTACCGGTATCGATTCCTAGGTACTGGGAATTAGTACCGAATTGATTCAAAGGTACCCATCCCTAATTGTTTATGCTAAGCTAAAGCTAGCATAATACTGCCAGATTAGGAGAACGACTGGACTGGTTACAAAATACTTTTTCCCACTTTTTTAACGCTGCGGAACATGGCAACAGAGTGAATTTCACTTAGTGGTGGAATATCCCTTTAACAGGGTGTCCGCGGGGTTTTAAAAAGTATTAAAAAGTGATAAATAAAAATAGTCAAATTTAAGGCCATTAAAAGTGTTAAATTTGGTCTCAGAGGTATTATTTTTTCCAAATTAGGTATTATTTTTTTCAGACTATCAGGTGTCATATTCTGAACATCGACATAGAAATATATTCCGAATGAAATGTTTTGAACGATTATAAAAATAAAACAAGCCGATTATTTGCTCCTCCCACTTGAGCTGCCCTGAGTTACAAATGAAGCGCTCCGTTGCCAACTTAGCGACTTTGACGCTATTTCTAGCAGCTTTTCAGACACCCTTCTTGACTTTTTAAATCTTAAAAGTACCTAGCGAACACCTCAGAAACATCTCTGGTAACCCTTAGCTACTTTCTGGATAACTGTCGTCGACATTTCCTGCAGGTTAGCTAAACACTCCGCCTGCGCTCCGGACCGTTCTTCAGGACATTAGGAAAGGGAATGATGTAGTGATGTGTCAGTCGCTAAAGAAACAGCTCTCGGAGCCGGCTCCCTGTTGGATTAACCAGAGTGAGTGACACACACACCGTACCTGCGGACTCCTGAGCCGATAAAAACGGCTAAATGTGCGCGTGCGGCGTGCTAAACACACGTGCAGCTTGCCCCCGATTGCTGAGACCGGGTTGGAGGGTGCAGCTGTGGTTGGGACAATTATTACATTAACTGATGGACTTGTAAATAAATAGTTTATAAATAAGGTAGAAATAAGTTCCTCACGTTGATAACTAATCTCTCTGAGGACACGGTGCTAGTGCACTCTCCTACAGCACCTTGACACGACTCAATAAATGTTATGCAACATTTTGTGAACATCAATTTATTTGCATGTATTTGTTATAAATGCCACTGTATAATTCTTGCTGTCAGTATTTGCAAGATATTGGTATTTGGGTCTGTACTGGTTAGACTTAAATGAGTTAAACCAAGGTCTACAGCCCTTGGGTCATAGACTATGAGCTATAAGCATATTGGTCTTTTTATACTGGGAATCAGGAGTTATTTTAGTGATCATCTTGTTTCTTGTTTATTTTTGCCCTGATTGTGCCCTGAGCAGTTTTATGACTGAATAAAAATAAATAAAAAAATCTACATAAATTGAAAAATCGTCTTAAATAATCGAGATCTCAATTTCAGTCACAATAATCGTGATTATTGTTTTTGCCATAATCGAGCAGCCCTACTTTAGCATATCCGGTCACATAATGATGACGTCATATTCAGTGGTCGTTGTGCATCATTTCAGGCCTCGTGGTCAACTGTCTGAACCGCTGAACAGAAGTGCCTGGCTTATTTTCTCAGTAAAATAAATATGTGCAATACGTTGTCAACATCAGTGAGTCTCTAAGTTTATTCTTTTTGTATGTTATATATGTTAAAATATGTGTAAATAGGTCGCTGATTAACACTTTCAATTTAGTGTTGTGATGGTTTTAAAAAAATTCTGAAGGTAGTAAAAAAAGTATTAAAAAGTAGTAAATTTTACTTAAGGATTGCTGTATATACCCTGTTTAAGTAGTATAAAAGTCAGATCGTAGGGTTGTCTCATGAGGACAATAGAAGACTAAAGCTCTTGAAAATGTCATCTTGAAGTATGTTAATAAAAGCAGTTGTTTATGACAGAGTAACTATTAGAGCTCAGTAAGAACTCGTCTTGCAGGTCCATTCAAAACAGGATCCATTTAAAGTCAACAGTCCTGAATACAAATTTTTAGATTAGGAATTATACTTCAAAACAGAGCGGTTGGGTAAAATTGATCAATCTAAATGTTAAACAGCCTCATTAAAATGCATATGTGCAGAGAAAGAGTTTATCTGTTTGTAATTTATGACAGCAGTTTTAATTGAGCACCGCGGGTTTAGTGTTGCACCAGTGAAAGTGATATTGTCACACCGGCAGCACCGGGACAAACGGCTGTAAATGGATTGAACCTGACTTGGATTGTGATTCTAATTGGGTTTATTGAGCTGAGAGGAGGTGGGGAGAAATGGTCTTATGGTGGTGAGATTCCAGCAACTCCTGCGTGATTAATGATCTCATTTTTCTTTACATGGAGATGATGAAAATGACTCCATACAAACACAACACAGGGCCTAGTCGTTACTCATTTTATGTGCTGTTGTTTGTTTGGAGAGGGAGGGGGGGGCAGGCGTTTTTGTTGTTTTTTTGTTTCATGGCTCATTAAGTTGAGTGAGCTCTCTTGTTTTATTGTTTTTACAACTAATAGCGGTATTATGAGCATAAATCAAAGCTGTAACGACTGCTTGTGTCCGTCTGCAGGTGGGATACGAGAACGCCGGCACCGTGGAGTTCCTGGTGGACAAACACGGGAAGCACTACTTCATCGAAGTCAACTCCCGCCTCCAAGTGGAGCACACGGTCACCGAAGAAATCACAGAGTAAGCATCAGATGTTGACTTGCCCGGGTGGTTTCAGGCTGCCGGGCAGCTGCGTGATTACGCCGGTTGCCATCTTGCATGCGTGCTTGGTTTGGCGTCATCTGTCTTCAGACAGGTGCGGAGCTTCGAGGTTGGGAGGTTTCTGCTGGGAAAATTAGCAGAATTTGTGATTGAGATTTGGAGCCGTGGAGCAGCTGTAGAGTCGGGGGAGCAGATTTGGGGCGACGCGCGTCGGTCCAACAGAAATGAGGAGGAAGGTGAACAGGGTGGGAATAAGAGAAAAGATTGATGATTGAAATCACGACCTGAGCGGGATTTGGTGAGGAGAGAAGCAGAAAGATGAGGTCAGAGGAGGTGAGACGACAGGAAAAAGAGAGAGCAGTGAGAGGATGATGAAAGTTATAAATAGCATTGTGCTGCACGGCGGGAAGTGGCGTACTGAAACAACACAGATGGGTCTCAGACTGGTGCAGAAGTCGAACACAAACCCCTCAGATCTGTGCTGTGTGCACACATTTAGAGTCTGCCTGATTCCTCCACCAGGCTGGAAGACAACTGCTTACAGAGCGGGATGAGTTCATCGAGCAGCTGCGATGGAAACCAAGTCACCCGTTGCTACGGCAACCCCATGACTGACAACTTCATTTGTATTCAGTCGTAATCTTGATCATTCTCCTCACTTTTGTTTGGTTCCTTTCATCTGGCCCAGCTTTCTATTTTGGGTCCTTTTACTGACGGGAGCTCTTTGATGGACTTGCATCAGAGAAGAAAACGGAATTAGGAAGACTTTCCTCTCGCATCAGTCACCTTCCTCAGAAGAAATCAGATCAGTTACCTCTGTAGTGAGTCTGCCCTAAATCTAATCCCTCATCTGGATCTGTAACGCCCTTCGTGGAATCTGTAAACGTCTATCACCACCTCGTGGGGGCCGGTTGGGTTTTAGTCATTTTTGTTTAGTTTCAGTGACTTGAGTTGATGGACCGTCCTTACCGGGACATGTCAGGTGAAAGGATGCGAGTGGCTTGAGTTCTGCTCTTCCTCTTTGGGCTTCTCCCATCAGAGGTCTCCACAGCATCTCCTCCGTCTCCATTTAGTCCCATCTTCCACACCAGCTACCTTCATGTCTTCTTTCACCACATCCATGAATCATCTTTGGTCCACTGGCGTACTCGTTCCTGATCCTATCCGTCCTCGGTGCTCCCAAGGAGAGCCTCAACCGATGGTGATGCAGAGGAAAGGATGCAGCTTTGACTAGAAGTACGGTTTGGAGGCTCTCACAAATAAATGTCGGGCCGGTAAATGTATGTATAGTTACAGTAATCCCTCGTTTATCGCGGTAGATGCGTTCCAGACCTGGCCGCGATAGGTGAAAATCCACGAAGTAGGGACTCCCAGCATGCCCCTCGCGGGGATTCCCTCCACGTCGCACCTACGTCACAAACCGCAGCTATAAACGGAACTCCCCTTTCCAGCTCACCACTCAGTCATCGTTTCTTCAGATTCATGATCAGAGTTTCCAACCTAGCGATCAATCCAACGAACTATCAGCTCATAGTAAGTTATCTTACTTACTTCTGGAAAGCTCGGCATTTCCGTGTCACTTCGTTGACGCTCGAACGCTCGGGGGTTTCCTAGATCAGCCGGCGTTTCACCGACGCTCTCACTTCCATGTCTGTGAAACCACGCTCCCTACAAGCTCAACTCCCGAATCCAGCCGACCAGTCTGACATACAGTACTATATTGAATTATCGTATGATCACATTCTCTTTTTGTGGGTAAAACTCAAGAAAAAAAATTTTTTTACTTGTTTTTTTTTTGTTTTATTACAAAAAGTGCATTTTATGATGAAATTGATGACAAAAAAACAAGAATTTCTTCATATTTCGCATAGAAAAATACCGCGAATCAGTGAAAAATACCGCGAATCTGCGAATTCCCCCTGAAAAATGATCCAAAGAAAAAATCCGCGAAACAGCGAGTCCGCGATGAACGAACCGCGAAGTAGCGAGGGATTACTGTACTCTACTAATAGTCATCTTTCAGTAGAATACCTGGTAACCAAGTGGTGTGATGGCTGCGTCTCCTGAGAATAATTAATGTTATTCATGCCCAGTAAATGTGGAAGAAAATGTTATTATTTTATTTTTGGAAACCTTTTATTTCTCGTCGGTTTGCTGCTCATGATTTAAAGTCAAATTCCCAAAACAACAAATGAAACAAAACGTGTTGGGTCCTGGAGGCTGAGACCGGTCTTGATGGTGCATCGATGCCCTTTATGAAAGGTGGGACTCAAATAAAACAACACTTTGAAATATTGAAGCTGTAAAGGCTGAATAATTCATCAGTATAGTAAGGGTGGGAGAGTTCTGCATCCGTCTGGGTGCACGAGAACCTTTTGCACTTCGCAGCAATCTGAAAAATAAATAAATTTTCTTGTAGATGAAGAAAACAAATATACAAACAACCCAAAGGAGCCAAGTTAAAGTTTATTTACACCTTTTTCTAAGCAAAACCCATCCACGTTTTCCTGATTTAGACCGGCAGACGTACGACACATTGTCCCTTCATGTGATTTAGCTCTGGAAAATGAAAATGTCACATGTGCATACGTGTTATTTGACTTAGTTTGGTGCAGCCACACAAAGTGACTCGTCAGAAGGTTTAGTTGTTAAAAGAAGCAGCTCACAGATGGAAAGTCCAACAAAAGCAACAGTTTATTAACAGATGAGCGGCTGAAATGGACTCTTTGCCAAACGGAGTTCAGAGTGACGTTCACACTGTTGTTTTATCATTTCAGCATGTTGTCCGTTACGCTTTGTTTCCAGTCAGCTGAGCTCCAGGTCTGGTGTGCGTGTGTGTGCGTGCGTGCGTGCGCGTGTGTGTGCGTGTGTGTGCGTGTGTGTGCGTGTGTGTGTGTGTGTGTGTGTGTGTGTGTGTGAGCTCTTTCTTCCTGTCTCAGAAACAGACGGTTACTAATAGACTTGTCAGACTCATGTTTATATCGAGGTGGGAAAACTTGCCTCAGCTCTTCGGTTCTCTTCTCTCTCAGCCGTCTTTCATCATTTTTCATTCATCCTGCTTGATTTGTTTTTTCATCATTCTTTTCTTTTGTTGTTTTTGATCTTTCTTTTCTAGCAGCCTCAGCGGTTGGGTTTATCTCACCTTAATTCCCTGGCTGCATGTGGAACTTGCATAAGAAGACAAACCCTTTGTTTCATGTTGCTACCATGCTAGGAACCCCAACATTAACTAAGTTTCATTAAATTAGCTTTTCTTATTTTCAGGATTAATTTGTTGGGGACGTTTTGATCATTTTGCTTTGCTTTTACACATTTCTGTTTGCACGCTGGCCTTACTGCAGAGGAAGCAGCCCTTTGATTATATTGAGATAATTGACTCATTCACTGCCGTCGTCATTTGCATGTTTTTACTGTGTGGGCGTCGGACGAGCCCCCGCACCGTGAGAACAAACATCTCAGCTCTAAAGCCGATCTTCATCCTCATACATCACACGTCACGTGATCCGGAAGCAGAACATCCATGTGTTAGGAGATCGTTTTGGGTCGTTCCTGTAAAAAAAAAAAAGTGAGGCGCGGACCGGAAAAGCGTCTGCAGATCACAATTCGACAACGGATTATGAAAGAACAGATAACGCTCGAAACACGCGGATTCTTCCTGATGTAAGAGGTGAGTCTCCGCTTTGTTTTGGTTGTTTTGTCATCGACATCATCCTAGCGCGCAACGTTCTGTGACTCTTACAAAAACAGTAAAAACGGTGAGAAACGCTGGCAGTGAATGAGGTAAAGGATGAGGAACTCATGGTATTCAAAGACAACCCACTTCTAGTTTACTAATGACAGGCCAGGACCCCAACCCCTACTGCTTTATGCATAGGCACATTAAATGTGATCATTTAACACTTCATACAGACATACAGAGTTTATATGGAGTTCTGATTATACTGTAGGGTAAGCTATTGGAATTTTATAAATGTAACGCCACAACTTTAGCTCAGACAAAATGTTGGGGACTCCAGAAGGAACCACTGAATTTTTATGGTAAAAACAAGGACATTTGAAATACTTTAATGCTTTTGTCCTCATTAAAACACAAATTGGATCATTAGTGAAACATATTAGTCTTCGTAGGGGTGGTATAGGGAGCCTAAGTTACACCCATCTACTTCTGGACCACGGGTCCCCGGAAGAACGAAAAACGGGGCTAAAACGCTATTTTCTAACTCTGCTCGTTATGGTCCATGGATTTCACATTTGTCTGTGAATTTTAATAACACATTTTGACACCAAGAAAGCACTTATTTTTGAACAGGGGGAAACGCTATTTTAGGTTTTGTGTGAAAATAAGTCCAGGACTACAAATGCGCTTCACGAAAACGACGTCATCGAACCAGACACGAAGAAAAGCCGAGGGAAAATGGCTGTAAGTTCAGTGAACTTCAAATCCTTCTTTCAGGAGGAAGGAACCACCATAAATCTGGACATTTGATAAGTAGCAGCTAGGCTGGAGGAGAGGAGATTTTGTGGTGACGTCACATATGCGACGTGCTGATTTCTGCTGTGTAGTCATGCAAATTTCGAACTTTTACAGCTGATAAATCTCAAAGTACGTGGCTGGCGTGGTCGAAACAGCCATCATTTTCATTTAAATTGCAGTACAGCAAATGTGCGATCCAGGGCATAAGGCAACCCGTTAACTTGCATTCATTTTTTCGTCCTTCGACCCGTGAGCCGACTGGAATGGGAGGAGACTGACGCTGGGGACACACCGGCTGCGGAAGCGCCGCGAAGCGAATCGCTCACGAAATTCGGCCGCTGCTCGCCGCTCCTCAGTTCAGATCAGACGCGCCCCAGCTGTAGTTTTTCTTTTAAACACTTGGAGTCCTCCATTTCCTCTCTGCCTTTTCTCAGCTCTTTTCCTCTACGTTTGAGTGTTTGTGTGTGTGTGTGTGTGTGTGTGTGTGTGTGTGTGTGTGTGTGTGTGTGTGTGTGTGTGTGTGTGAACCTATGATATGAGTTGTTTCTGCCAGTTGAATCTCTTGGAACCCGCTCCAATTCTGCAGCTGTATGCTAGCAGTTTCTTCCGACATGGGTACGTAAATAATCATGTTTTTCGGGGGTCGTAGAGCTCCTTGTGTTTCTCAACTTCCATAATTAATTTAAAGTCATCCATCTTAACTGCTTGCCTCTGACTTTCTGCTTCTCTGTCCTGTTTGCTCCGGTGAAAAGACACCCAAAAACCACACACCCCTTCACGTGGTCACACACGCACACAAGTTCGATGTGTGTGTATGTCTGTGTGTGTTCGTGTGGTTTTTCTGCAGTGTCTGATTACGAACACATTTGACTATTGCGGAATTTTATTTTGAAATGCTTTATTTTGTTAACGTCACCTGCCTGCCTCTTATGTCTAGGTTTGACTTCCTGCCAGAATTGACGCGATTCACCCGCGAAAAAAATAGAGCCGACGCCGAAATGACCGCTGCACGGCGGGGCGACTGTGGCACAGGAGTTAAGTGCTCGCCCCGTAATCGGAAGGTTGCAGGTTCGAGCCCCGCTCAGTCTGTCGCTGTTGTTGTGTCCTTGGGCAAGACACTTAACCCACGTTGCCTGCTGGTGGTGGTCGGAGGGACCGGTGGCGCCAGTGCTCGGCAGCCTCGCCTCTATCAGTGCGCCCCAGGGCAGCTGTGGCTACATCGTAGCTCATTCCCACCAGTGTATGAATGTGTGTGTGAATGGGTGAATGACTGATTGTGTTGTAAAGCGCCTTGAGGGGTTCCATGACTCTAGAAGGCGCTCTATCAAATTCAGGCCATTTACCATTTTAGAGCCGACGCCGAAATGACCGCTGCACGGCGCGGGCTGGAGCGCCGGCGCTAGGCGATTCGCGGCGCTTCGGCGGCCCATGTGCTCTATAGAATAGCTAAACAAGGGCGCCGAATGAAGGCGGTCCCATTTTCGCGGCGCTTCCGCGGCTGATATGTCCCCGGCGTTAGGCTCTCTATGGTACACCTAAGCTACAGTTTAATAAGGGTTAGGAACAGGAAAAAGAAACAACCTCCAAAAGCTTATATTGAGAGATCCTTTACACCCTTTCCTAACTCTGGAAATACAAAATAATGAATACTAAACGTGTAAAGCTAGGTAAGTGCTAACGTGCTTCTATTTTACAGCTCATGTCTGCATTAACCGTGTTTTAAAAATGCAAATGTATGACCTTTTTGGATTTCCATACTTCCACCTCTCTTTCCACTCTCGCTATCAGAACCTTTCCTAACTGCTGATTTGAGACGAGCAGGCAGGACTTTGAATCACCTGCCATTCTTGCTCTGTTCTGTTGCTGATTGGTTTGATTCTTCAGTTCCTTTTTAAACCGACTGCTGGTATCACCTGTGTCCACTGTGTTCTGTATCCAACCTCACGGACCAAGGCACCATAAACCCTCAGCACAACATGTCCCTTCACACGCCCGTTCTCTGGAACGTTCTCCCTCCTCAGATGGGCCGCTAAATTCCTAAACTGGGCAAGATTTTCTCAAAATTAAATTTGTCAGATACACTTAATGTTAGGAGATGAGATACATGAAACCCAAGAACGAGCTGCTCCAGACGGAATGAACTGAACACTAATAAAACTGGCTGCTGGTTTTTGTCCATCTGAAATAGCTCTGATGGGATTGATTTAACCAGTGGAATGAACATCCAGGCCGTAGTTTTCCGTTTTCCACTCCCTCACCTGTGCATTTTCCTCCATGCACATCTATTTCACCTGCCACCTTTCCTTCAAGCACTTGACTTCATTCATCCACAGTCAAAATCATGCATTCATTTCTCCACTCCTTCCCTTATCTCTTCACGCTGCTGCCTCCTGTCCTCCCCTTTTCTTCCAGCATCCTTTCAACCTTGTCAGCTTCTCCTTCTGCGTCCACTCCTTCCTGTCATTCCCATCACCCCCTGTCCCCATCCAACTCACCTTTGTCATCCACTCATTTGCATTCTCCCTCCAACATTCACATACCCGTCCCCCACCTCACCTTTCGCCTCATCACCTCTGACTCCTGCCTCGCCTTACCCGTAGTCCTTTCCTGACCTCCCTTCCTCCTTCTGCCCACATGTATTGCTGCTTGGTCACTTCCTCCATCTGGCTTCATTTATAGCTAGAATTATAAGAATAAAAAATTATGGAAACAGAATTAAGAAACAATCTTGTGATTGGATCGCCACTGTCTCAATGATGTTAAAACTTTGGCCTGAAACTTTAGTTATACGTAAAACAAAGTGTCGTACGTGTAAGTCTCTAAAAATAGATCAGAGCTTCGACTCATTGCAAGAATTTGTAAATCTTGGTTGTTGCCAGCATGAGTGCTAGAAAGTACTGCTTGTGTTTTGCAGAGGAACATCTCCCGTCACTGTTCAGGCACTTTTGGGGGTGTACTCGTGTGTTATTTACCATTTCATTGAAGGTATTGAGATGTGCTGTGGGTGGTCATTAAAGTTATGGGAATTTGTTTTTATGGCTGTTAAAGTCCTAAAGTTTTCCTTGGTCTAGGGTATTACCGTCTCCTCAGAAGGTCGCGGGATTTCTTATTACGGCATGTAACGTAGGACATTTTTAGGGTTTCTGCTATATTTTTATTAGATCTTTTTAGATTGATGATTCAACATATACATGTATGTCCAATGGCCTTCTGTGATGGATCGACGTTACTTCAACAGCAAAAAAAAAAAAAAAGAAAACTGGATGGCTGCACAAACTAAAGGTTTAACCCTCCCACTGTCCTAATGGGTGTGACCCCACGAGGAAAGTTGACCATTGAGCAGGGTTGATGGTTTATCCCTTGAGCTCTGTGTGGCAGGGGTGAGGAGTGAGCACCATCTCACCCCTGCCACATGGACCTCAAGGGATAAACCATCAACCCTGCTCAATGGTCAACTTTCCTCACGGGGTCACACCCATAAAGACAGTGGGAGGGTTAAGCCCTGGAAACCGAGGGTCCCCGGTACCAGGTTCCTTCGCACTTCCGGGAACAAAGTCGTAACAAAATTGGACCAAAAGCATGCTTAATAGTGTAGAGCTAAACTACTCATATATTAGAATAAAATTACCCACGTACGTAACAGGAATACCTAATGCCAACAATAAGCAACAATTAGCTGCAAAGTGAAACGGCTGTAAAAACACGTTAACTGCACTGATCAGGAAAAACTCTCAGTAGTGACAATGCAATGTGATCCAATTCACAGCAGCAGCTGTTTAAATTAAAGCCCAGACTCTCCTCTTTTCAACAATATAAGTATCATTACTCTACGTGCCAAACTTACGGAGCTAACTGATTACAAATGATCAAAGCAAAGCCGATTTCATGACGATAAAAGCATAAAGTCTGTCTTACATTTGCTGTTTTCTGGACAAAATTTGTATTATAGTGAATAAATCCACTTGTTTCATGTAATTCTACATTCTGATTGTCAAATAGAACTGATCAAAAACATTTTTGGGTTATTTTTAGCTGCTGGAGAGTGTTCCATCATTTCCTGGTTTAAGGCGAGTCTACTGCTGTGATTGGTGTACAAAAGCCAATCGAGAAAAAAACTCGACAGCAAGTGATTCTGTTGGCTCAGCTCACAAAAATGGTGCAAGTGGATCTCGAGAAAATCTTGTGTGTGTTTTGTGCGTCACAGTTATGCAGCGATTCAAACTGTTCAAAAGTTGTTGTTTTTTTTTTTGTCACTGAAGGACTTTACAATGTTAACAAAGATGGCCGAAGATTAAATGACCAAAACTAGTGGGTGAATGAAATGGTAATGCAATCCAAACACACTTGGTACAGATGTGGTATTTGAGCGTGCGCCTGGTGTGTCTGCATATAAATCCATGTAAAATTGTTGTTCTTCACTTTATCAAACTCCAACTTGTACAGCTAATGTCAAGAAGTAGGGCTATGAGTTCGTTAAAGTTTGAAGCTACTGCTGCGCTTTTTCCAAAGAGGTATTCACACTAAGCACATTTTTTCAGGCGGTAACGCAGTAACGCATATACTAATAATGAAACATTTCAACAAATCCCACAAGATTTTACTTTAAAATGAGACCAAAAGCAGTAAAATATTGGTTACAGAAATATACTCATTAACTCATTCACTGCCATTGACGACTAAAGTCGTCATTTGCATTTTTTTTTACTGTGTGGGCGTCTGAACGAGCCCCCACGCCGGCAGAACAAACATCCCAGCTCTAAAGCTGATCTTCATCCGCGTACGTAACACACCACGTGGTCTGGAAGCTGAAAATCCACGTGTTAGGAGATCATTTTGGGCCGCTGCTGTAAAAAAAAGTGAGGCACGAGTCGGAAAAGCTTCTGCCGATCACCATTCGACAACGAGTTTTTAAAGAATGGATAACGCTCGAAACTCGTGGATTTTTCCTGATGTAACAGGTGAGTCTCCGCTTTGTTTAGGTAGTTTTGGCGTTGACATCATCATAGCGCACAACATCCTGTGACTCTTAAAAAACTGTGAAAACGCTGGCAGCGAAGGGCTTTTCTGATCAGAAAATGGCTGGCAGTTAATGAGTTAAAGTGTGGGCATGTCCTTTTCAAGCAGATTTAAAGATAAACAAAAGGCCTAGGTAACAAGAGGTTAAACATTATTCTAATGTTTGTAGTGAAAAACCTTCTACATTGTCCAACAGGAAGTGGTTCTGCTATAAATCTCATTGGTCGTCCCATTATGTCTACCTCAACAGTAACATACCGCCCAATTATTAATTGTAGGCCTTCCTGGCTATTGGTTATGAGGATAATAAAATTAGATATCTGTTTAATGATTTAATTGACCTAATTTAAATGAATTGTCAAACAATCATTTAACGGGTCATAAAAAGTTAATTAGTAATTAATTTAATGAGCCATACAGTCATTTTGACTTTATTGAGCTGCCAGACACTCCCTGAAGTTCTTCTCCTAAACAGGAAGTGTCACTACCGAGAAAATACCACAGCTAAACCGGCAATGGTTTGAAACCAGTCCCAACCAGTCCCATCTGCTTTAAAATCTATGGTTCTTTAAAGGCTCTCTCCAAACAGTGTTACTGACTTAAAGCAGCTTTCCGGAGTTTTCCACTTTCAGAAATGATGTATGATTTGTCAGAAATCCGTAAAAGTGATTATCATATCATGTACTGTGATATAATATAAGCAGTGTGTCTTTTATTTTTACTTTTTTGCTAAGCACGCCCCCCTGCCCCACAGAGCTCCATGCAATAGGAAACGGAGCGCCGACCAGAACTAACCAATAGCGTTAGACTACCTCTTACTTGCTTCAAATTTAAGGAAGTACCTCGGCTGATGCAGAGCTGATGAACTTTTCACGGACAAGTAAGTCTCTAAAATATAAATATATAAAAACACAACATGACATGAGAATAATACTCGTTTTGTAAAACGACGTGTTTTAGCTCCGTTTGTGGCTACAGAAGCACATTAATAAACAGAAAAGTGAAGTCGCCATCTTAAAAAAACAGAAGGAGTGTGATATGCTTGTCAGCCACTAGGTGGTGCCATCGGATAAGAAATACTCTGGAAAGAAGCTTTAATAATGGATTTCTCTGTTCAACAGGATTTCAAATTATAGATCAGAAAATTTAGCATTTTAATAACACCTCCATGTTGTCGAAGTCTGTCGTAATGAAATTGCGATACACCAAGACACGTTTCCGTTTTAGTATGACTTGGCGATTAGGGGTGATGGAAGTCAGTCTGGCTGTATGGGTATTCGAGGCACAGAGGATAAACAGAGCAGAGTAACCAATCCAATCAGACAAGCCTGAGTCTCACAGAAATAAAACACCCATGAAGACCTGCAGTTTATGTCTGACTTTATCCTTTTTGGGCTCCAAGCTGCTTGGATTTCAGATCAATCTTTGATAATCTGGACTGATTCCCCACGTTCTCGTTACGTGACGAGAGATGATATTTGCATCTCTCCATCCAACCCCCCCTCCCCATCCAGTTACAGTCCCTCTCTTGGTGGCTGCTTCTCTTCATATAGCTTTCAAACTTGTCACATCTCTGGCCGTTGTAAAGGGGTGAAAGCTTGACGGGGCGGGGCTTTTTCTTCTTTTTTCTTTTTGACTGAGACGCCACCGTGACACCTGTCACTGCTTCCCGTGCCTCTCCATTTCTCTCCATGGTAATAATGTGAGCCTGCAAAGCTGTCAATAAAGAGGCAGAATACCATTAAAGACACTCTTCCTATGTGCATCTAGATGCATTCAAAAATAAGCAATATTCTCCTGAGGTCTTTATGTCCAAGTGAATCACAGATGATATCTACCCTTAAACAACCTCACTTAGACATTGTCTTCCGTCAGTGCTGAATTTCTGTAGCATAGAAATCTAGACCAAAACAATGGGTGCTGATGGTTGGTGTAGCCACGCTCCGTTGTAGCCCCAGCAGGTC
The DNA here is from genome assembly GCF_043380555.1 of Nothobranchius furzeri. Taxonomy (NCBI): domain Eukaryota; kingdom Metazoa; phylum Chordata; class Actinopteri; order Cyprinodontiformes; family Nothobranchiidae; genus Nothobranchius; species Nothobranchius furzeri. The sequence continues at coordinate 59,674,357 of NC_091754.1, forward strand.
TACCATTAGGGATGGGTACCTTTGACCCTTTGATCGTAGTCAGACCCATAGACATTTAAAAACTCACATATGTTGGATAGCTTACCAGGCTAGAATCCTTGAATAGCAGAGCAGACTGATTCTAACTGGCTATGCCGTAGACATAGTCTAGGGTAGGGCTGCAGCAATCGAAGATTTCCCCCTCATGTGAGAATCTACTCGCCCGGGACTACAACTAGAAGAATAACTGTTGAAGTAGCGCTCCGAGCGGCTGCGGCCCAAACAGCACCAGAACCGCTCACGGCTCATGAGCAAACAAGGCCCGCCAGCTATTTCCCTATTAACACACGTCTGTTTTAATTTCTACACTTTTTTTCTCTCACAATAACAAGGATAGTCGAGAAAGCAGGTTTGCCGTGGTTATGTCAAATTATACTGATCACAAAACATTTATTTACTTTCTTTCGTTTTCCTCCGCCACTCATAAATACCCGTGTCCTCCTGCAGCAATCCCGAGGGACAACGGACATCAATAACAACACAGTTACGCCCCCTCTCTGCAGGTCTAGGATGATGAGGGGACTAACACAAGAAAATAGGTGTAAAGGTGTGTGAGGATAAAGGACGAGGAGGTTAGAGTAAAAACAACAGGATTTATTAACATAAGGTGTCCGTGGGTAAACGACATAAATAAGGCTTACTACTAATAAACTCAAACATAAGCAGTCTCACTGCTTATGAAAAAAAGAAGGCTTTCTGCCAAACGCAAGATATCCCCGGCTCAAAAGTCCTATGGGGATAAAAGAAAACTTCCACGAAGGGTTAACCCTTAACAAGGCGTGTGACAACACGCTCAGAAGGTACCCAGGCTAATCCTGGATCCGGGATCTCTATCAACAACCTTAACCCAACCTTAAACCCAGCAGGAACGGTCTGAACAGCCTTAAACCCGACTGGTAACGGTAGCAAGTGTCTGTGAGCTGAGGAGAATCTCTGGCTACTCCAGGATCTCCGCGATGTCTGCTGCGTTCCTCCTTTTAAAGAGCTGGGAGCTGCTTGATCACTGATGAAGATCAGCTGCTGTCTCTGCTGGCGTGCCTCTCTCCGAGGTCCTGAAAGGGCGCTGGAGCGCTGGAGAGTGAGAGCTGGCCGCTCCTGGCGCTGTCCCTGGTGCTGGACCCCGTGCAGCGGGGACAAAAGGCTCAGGCTAGGATGAGAGGACGGACCGAGGGGATGAGGGTCGTCACAAACACAGTAAAAAGTCCGACCTGTTGTGTAAAAACTGCTGTTTTTAGCACATTTTTAGGTCTGCCTTGTTGCTACCAGAGGCACAGTGTGAGCTGAAACTAAGTGCTACAAATGAAAAAGTCGCACAGTGTCCGCAGAATATATAGCGGACCTCCGAGTCCGCTTGCAGAAGTGACATCTACATGTGGATGTTTCCTGGTCAGGTGCTGCAGCATGGAGGATGTGGTGTTGTGGTAGGCTAAATCCATTTTACAGTGTTTACACTGGACTACGTTTTCTGCCTTACGACGTAAAAAATGGTCCCACACTTTGACATTTTCTGTCTTTTTCGCACTCCACCGGGGTCCACGTTGTCCGCTTAAGCCATCTTAAGAGAAATTTAAGCTACATTCGCTACTCGCGTGTGCATTCAGTGCAGTGTGTATGTGCGTCACTTATTTCGGTCCGGGTGAAACACGACCCCGGGCGATTGCAAAGCCATGAATTAATTAAACATGAATTAAACGAAGCCTCGAGGCAGAGAATTTGACTCGAGGCTTTTTTGTCCTCGAATTATTCGAGGTACTTGAGGAAGCGTTTCAGCCCTAGTCTAGGGCTGGATATATTTTGTGTAGGAAACTCTGCACTTTTGTGTGTGTGTGTATGTGTGTGTGTGTTGTGAAGTGTTTTTGAGATGATTGCCTCTGCATTCTGCTCCAGCTCTGCCTTTGAACCGCTCCTCTCCCAAGGTTCCATTTGTCTGTAATCTAGCTATAAATGATCTTTCCTTCAGTGTGTTGTATGTCTTTCTTGGCTTCATTATGCTCAAAGCCAATTTATGTGTGTGTGGATGCACAATTCTGTCACGGGGTATTGAACATTTGTTAGATTGGTGGTCAGGAGTCCTCTAAACCCTAAAATGATGTGATTATTCCCCCTGGCTCATGCTGGCTTGTTTGAAACGGTGATGGCTGAAGACGAGTGGTTGTGTTTCTGTTGGGATGAAGAGACATGTGGAGAAACAGTGCTGTCGTTTTAATCTAAGCCGGTCTGAGTCTGCTCACTGAGCACAGAAGAAACGCTTTCACGTTAAGGGGATGGCTCATGGGACTCTTGATCATTCACCAGCATTCATTACTGTTTTTCCAGGAAAATAAAAGTAATAAATAGCAGTTGTCAGATTTCCTTGCAAGACCGCCTTGATAGTTTATCTAAAAAAGACAATTTCTTTGTTTAAGTCAAACTGTAAGGATTTATAAACTTACTGAAGTAGACCTTAATTCTCAAACCAACCATTTGATCCATGGAGCCTGTGCTGGCTGGGAACGCCATCGGAGCATCCCTAACCAATATCGTGTCTGATATCAAATGGTGAGCATTCACTTTTCAGGGTATCCGCGGGTCCTTAAAAAGTCTTAAATTAGCTTTTCCACATTTAAGGCCTTAAAATTCCTTAAAAATGACAAATAATCCTTAAATAGTTTCAAAAGGTCTTAAATTACCAAAGACCCAATAAATGATTCTTTTATTTCTATAAAATTTTCATGAATTTCTCAAGTGGTGCTCGCTGCAGAACCACAAAGGCGGAGCTGCACCAGAATCAGCCCCGCCCATTCCATCAGAGTCAGTCCAATTCCTTCCAGTTGTCAGACTTGATAGCATTCTGGAACCAAAGAGGGTGTTATAGCTAAAAAATGCAAGATTGAGGACGGAGTTGAGAAGTGAATTGAACAGTTTTTGTAAAGGTTCCATATAATTAAAAATCTAACTTTTGGAACTTTTTATCATGTTATATTGTCATTTCCTCATAAGAAACACGTCAAAGCCATTTTTGGCCTCATTCATGCATTTCCTTCCCATCTCAGCTTCAATTTGGTCTCCTCCCCTGAAGCGGGTCTGGTCTTGGTTCTCAAATCTAGATATTCTGTGAATTTTCTGCCAAATTATTTCTGAAATAACTTCTACTGAGACACCGCCGGAAAAATCATACATCCCGTCTACAAAGACACACTGGATAGCACAATTAAATGTAACGCCACCCAACTTTTATCAGATGTGGTGGTGCTGTGGTTATGGTGTTAGGTTGACATGCAGTTTTGCGCAGGTTCGCCTCCCAGTAGTGGAAATATTCTTTAACCCCCTTTCCTCATTTCTAGCTACACTTGCCAGTACTATGTCTACAACAATTTATTGGTATGCCGTTTAACATATAATGACTAATGTGTTTTTTATTTATTTATTCATTCGTTTATTTAGCCAGTGTGAGTCCATTTGTGAGCAGAGTTTCAACTAAAATGCTGGTTAGGAACGACCAAATTCAAAGAACTTGTAGAGACATAAATATTTTGCTGAAAATGAACATTACAACTAAAATATGAACTAATTAAATGTTTCAGCTGGCTAAATAGATTGTTGCCGACCCCACCGAGAATCGAACCAGCACCAGCTGAGGGGAAAGCAGAACTTAAATCGGGTGATCTTGCCACTGGACTACCAGGACCCACATGGTACCGGTACATGCTGTTGTCCAGGAGTTTTTTTTAGAGCGGCTGTGGGTAGATATTCGCTAAAAGAAACCTTTTCATTTCGGGATATATTCAGACTTTGCCATGTAGCAAGTTATATTTATCTTGTTTAATTGGAGCATAGAACATAGCATTAACGACTGTAAACTAGTAACAGCCGTAATTTATGTGGGTCAGGTTAGTTTGCGATAAAGTTGAAAAACAAAAATGGAAGTCAGTGGGCTAGGCTGAGTTTGCATGAATGGGCGGGGCTGACCCTGGTGCAGCTCCGCCTTTGTAGTTCTGCAGCGAGCACCCTCTCGAATTTCTAGTTAGTTCAGCATTTTTTGTGTATGATATTGGCGTAAGCAGAACCGTACACATTCGGTTGGTTGTGGAAGGGGGCTATTTTTAGATGAGCACGCTGGTGGGAGTTTGCGCCATGGGGAAGTGCAACATTAGTGGTAACTGGATGGCTAATCCCACATTCACGACATGGTTAGCACCGGTTCCAGGCAATAGCTGGAAATTATAGCTTAAATTTAATTTTAAAAATAGCTTCAATTTGGTCAAAGTGGCCTTAAAAAATGTCTTAAAAAGTCTTAAATTTGGCTCCCTTAAACCTGCAGATACCCTGCTTTTACAAATCTTTCTTTTCTGGGGGAAAAAAAACTAACACAACATTTTCATGGTACAAGAACACCAGAAAACATGCTGAGTCAGCGTTTCATAAGAGCAAGTCTCTAAGGTCCTAAAACCATCACGCTGCATCCGTCACCGTAACAACAGCGTGACTCTGACCGGCCAGTGCTTGTTTTTTAATTAAAACCTTCTCCACATAAACTCTCTCCCACATTAACACCACGGCTCAGATTATTAACGAGTTTATTTCTGCCCATGCTCAATATCTTAAAATTCCAGCTTCCAATCATTCCAGGATTAGTGCTTCCACAGGAAACTACTGTTGATCTCTTTGATGGGAATATTGACCACATAAATGGTGATCTTAGTGAGTAAGAACACCAGGAGTGTAACAGCTGGATCCGGTCTGTAGGTTTTGCCACCGTTACGTCAAACAGGAGACCTTATTTAGGCGTTTACAGTTTAACGCAGCAGCTGGTTGCTGCAGGGATTAAAACGGCCTCCTGAAGGACACGCGGAGCGTTCCGTCTCTTTAGAGAGATGCCATCATTAGATTTATACGAAACAGCCTCAAGACGAGCAGCCACAGAGTGTACGTTACTATCGCTGCAACAAGATGGAGACCGTCTTAAAAACAGAAAATAGGAGCGTTTATCAGCTTTTATTGCTGCTGTTTTCAAAACTTGTGCATATGTACCGTTCAGAACGGCGTTAACGTGTATTCAGTTTTATTGCTCCGGGTTATGTGAGTTTGAGCGATAAATATGCCCCATTCTGTCATATTTTAGCGTGTGTGTGTGTGTGTGTGTGTGTGTGTGTGTGTGTGTGTGTGTGTGTGTGTGTGTGTGTGTGTGTGTGTGCACGTGGTTTGAGAGGAGCGGTGTGTGCTGCACCTGGTTGTTGGACTGGCTAGAGCTGCTAATTGGTCTTAAATGACCGTTCTCCATCTTCATCAGTCTGAAGGAAGTGGCAGTGAGTGAGGTTGAGGCCGACAGAAACAATGCTGCAGGTTAATTGACAGAGGGTCTGGCAAACAAGGCTGGAAGATGGAGAAAACAGGGTGGATCAAAAATGTAAGCAGCTGTGAAAGTAAGTCATCAGACCAAGATGTGATGGTCTCTGATCAGAGTCATACAAATCTGTCAAGTTCCTGCTTTAAATCACATCTCCATAAACCGTGGTCACTGCTTCCCTCTCGTCGATTCCTTTATTTAAACCATCTGTCTTGAAACTGATCTAATAATTCATTGACTCAGCTTTTTTGTGTGAATCTTGTTCCTGTTCATGTGAGTAGAATATGTAATTCAGCAGCGAACATCTCCGTGTCTTCTGGGGCTTTTAATTTGGTAGGATCTGGAAGCGTTGCTGCCCCATTAGCAGTTATCTTCATTCTCCCCTCTCAGGTTCTCAGAAGCCTTTAACACTTTGTCAAAAATCTGACTGTAATATTTTCAGTTGTGACCCTCACACTGACGCTGGTCTGTTTAAGACTTACACATGCTACATGTTTGGACCGCCAGCTTGCCCTCCTACACCAGCGACTGTCCATGTTCCCCTCGCCACTGATCATGTAGGAACTTTAGATTTGGTTCTGTACACCACTGATTCGTTTAATCTAGCCTAAATAAACACACATGTTTGTAGTAGGCCACAGCTATTCTGTTAGAATGAAGGTATTTTGGGGTTTGTGGTATAAATGTTTGTTTTAATTATCTTCGTCTTCGTCTTCCTCTGCTTATCCGGGTCCGGGTCGCGGGGGCAGCATCCCAATTAGGGAGCTCCAGGCCGTCCTCTCCCCGGCCTTGTCCACCAGCTCCTCCGGCAGGACCCCAAGGCGTTCCTGGACCAGATTGGAGATGTAACCTCTCCAACGTGTCCTGGGTCGACCCGGGGGCCTTCTGCCGGCAGGACATGCCCGAAACACCTCCCCGGGGAGGCGTCCAGGAGGCATCCTGACCAGATGCCCAAACCACCTCAACTGGCTCCTTTCGATCCGGAGGAGCAGCGGTTCTACTCCGAGTCCCTCCCGAATGTCCGAGCTCCTCACCCTATCTCTAAGGCTGAGCCCGGCCACCCTACGGAGGAAACTCATTTCGGCCGCTTGTATCCGCGATCTCGTTCTTTCGGTCATTACCCAAAGCTCATGACCATAGGTGAGGATTGGGACGTAGATCGACCGGTAAATCAAGAGCCTGGCTTTCTGGCTCAGCTCCCTCTTCCCCACGACAGATCGGCTCAGCGTCCGCATCACTGCAGACGCCGAACCAATCCGCCTGTCGATCTCCCGATCCCTCCTACCCTCACTCGTGAACAAGACCCCGAGATGCTTAAACTCCTCCACTTGAGGTAGGACCTCTCCCCCGACCCGGAGGTGGCAAGCCACCCTTTTCCGGTCGAGAACCATGGTCTCAGATTTGGAGGTGCTGATCCTCATCCCAGCCGCTTCACATTCGGCCGCGAACCTACCCAGCAAGAGCTGAAGGTCAGAGCTGGATGAAGCTAGGAGGACCACATCATCCGCAAAAAGCAGAGACGAGATTCTCCTGCCACCAAACTCGACACACTCCACACCACGGCTGCGTCTAGAAATTCTGTCCATAAAAGTGATGAACAGAACCGGTGACAAAGGGCAGCCCTGGCGGAGTCCAACCCTCACTGGGAACAGGTCCGACTTACTACCGGCTATGCGGACCAAACTCACGCTCCTCTGGTAAAGGGACTGAATGGCCCTTAACAGAAAGCCACCCACCCCATACTCCTGGAGCGTCCCCCACAGGATGCCCCTGGGGACACGGTCATAAGCCTTCTCCAAATCCACAAAGCACATGTGGATTGCTTGGGCAAACTCCCATGCCCCCTCCATCACCCTTGCAAGGGTATAGAGCTGGTCCACAGTTCCACGGCCAGGACGAAAACCACATTGCTCCTCCTCTATCTGAGATTCAACTATCGATCGGACCCTCCTCTCCAGTACCTTGGCGTAGACCTTTCCAGGGAGGCTGAGGAGTGTGATCCCCCTATAGTTGGAACACACCCTCAGGTCACCCTTCTTAAAGATGGGGACCACCACCCCGGTCTGCCACTCCCTAGGAACTGCCCCCGATGACCACGCAATGTTGTAGAGACGTGTCAACCATGACAGCCCTACAACATCCATAGCCTTGAGATACCCAGGACTAACCTCATCCGCCCCCGGGGCTCCGCCGCTGTGTAGTTGTTTGACTACCTCAGCAACTTCTGCCCCCGAGATCGGACAGTCCATCCCCAGGCCTCCCAGCTCTGGTTCCTCCTCGGAATGCGCATTGGTGGGATTGAGGAGCTCCTCAAAGTATTCCTTCCACCGTCCGACTATAGCCTCAGTTGATGTCAGCAGCTCCCCATCCCCACTGTAAACAGTGTGAGCGAGTTGCTGCCTTCCTCTCCTGAGGCGCCGGACAGTTTGCCAGAACCTCTTTGGAGCCGATCGATAGTCTTTCTCCATGGCCTCACCAAACTCCTCCCACGCCCGAGATTTTGCCTCGGCAACTGCCACTGCTGCACCCCGCTTGGCTATCCGGTACCTGTCTGCTGCCTCCGGAGACCCACAGACCAGCCACGCCCTGTAGGCCTCCTTCTTCAGCCTGACGGCTCCCCGAACCTCTGGTGTCCACCAGCGGGTACGGGGGTTGCCACCACGACTGGCACCGGCCACCTTACGACCACAGCTAGCAACAGCCGCCTCGACAATCGCAGAGTGGAACAAGGCCCACTCGGACTCAATGTCCCCCACTGCTCTCGGGACGTGGTCAAAGTTCTGCCGGAGGTGGGAGTTGAAGACCATCTTGACAGGTTCTTCTGCCAGGCGTTCCCAGCAGACCCTCACTATGCGTTTGGGTCTGCCAGGTCTAGGCGGCATGTTCCCTTGCCATCTGATCCAACTCACCACCAGGTGGTGATCAGTTGACAGCTCCGCCCCTCTCTTCACTCGGGTGTCCAAAACATACGGCCGCAGGTCAGATGATACGACTACAAAATCTATCATCGACCTGTGACCTAGGCTGCCCTGGTACCAAGTGTACCGATGGGCATCCTTATGTTCGAACATGGTGTTCGTTATGGCCAAACTGCGGCTTGCACAGAAGTCCAATAACAAAACACCGCTCGAGTTCAGATTAGGTGGGCCGTTCCTCCTAATCACACCCCTCCAGGTCAAGCTGTCATTGCCCACGTGAGCATTGAAGTCCCCCAGCAGGACAATAGAGTCCCCTGATGGAGCACTATCTAGCACTCGTCCCAGGGACTCCAAAAAGGGTGGGTACTCTGAACTGATATTTGGCCCATAAGCACAAACAACAGTCAGGACCCGTTCCCCGACCCGAAGGCGCAAGGAAGCTACCCTCTTGTCCCCCGGGGTAAACCCCAACACACAGGCAGAGAGTCTCGGGGCTAACAAAAAGCCAACCCCAGCCCTCCGCCTCTCACCCGGAGCAACTCCAGCAAAGTAGAGTGTCCAACCCCTCTCCAGGTCTCGTGTTCCAGAGCCAATGCAATGTGTCGAGGTGAGTCCGACTATATCTAGCCGGTACCGCTCAACCTCTGCCACAAGCTCCGGCTCCTTCCCCGCCAGCGAGGTGACGTTTGGGACATTTTTTTAATTATGTGCTGTTTATTTAAAATGTGAACGCTTATTAGGGATGCACCGATACCTCTTTTTTCCAAACCGATACGATACCGATACTTGGATCTGAGTACTCGTCGATGTCGATTACTGATACTTCTACCACACAAAAAAGTGCAATGCTTTGGAATACAGATTTTATTTTCTTCTCTGCTTTCAACAGGAAAAGACTGTGAGGAAGATAAAAAGTAAAATATATGAATGGAAATCATCACAAAACTAAAATATTAGGTGAACAGAAATGACAAGTTACAGTGAAGCCATTTTCAAGCAACTGCATTGGTATCTGTTAACTTTTACCGATACTGGTATTGGTATCGGTGCATCCCTAACTCTTAAGATATAGAAGTGTCAAGACCTTGAGTGGCAGCTCAGTTTTAACATTCGTCTCCAGCTCGCCTAAGGAAAACGACCCCTTCCCACATCCTTTCTTTTATCCCGTTTGGGCTGCAGTTCAAATAAATGCATTTAGATTTTAGCTCCAAGCAATCGCAAATAAAGAAATGTGACTGATAAAACCAGACACTCGTTTTACATCTTGAATTGTATCGAATTCTTCCCCTTAGGCAGTGCAAGTTGAGACAATAGCAAACACGCCAGCAGTGTGATCAAAAATACTTTCATTATTAGGCCCGAGCAGCAAAAGCGCTGCGAAGGCCTCTTGTTTTTGCTCTGTTTATTATTTATTATTCCGGTGCCCCCTTGAATGGCTTTTTGGGGAACTTATCATACCCCAAAACTCACAATATTTTGCAAACTTGTCAGGCCTGGTGAAAAATTTGATATTTTAAAGGTCCCAAAAAAATCGCAAAGGAAATGGCTGAACAGCGCCCCCTAGAATGTGAAAAAAACCCTCTCCATAAAGCTTAGTTTATCATACAGTTATGAAATTTGGTACACTTGTAGTACTCAACAGTCCGCACAGAAAAGTCTCTTGCAACCATGGTCAATATCAAACAGGAAGTCGACCATTTTGGGTTGAAATGGCGATTTTTTATTTATTTTTTTGCCGTTTTTGCCGATTTTAGGGTCCGTTTTTGATTGGATTGCTCGATCATTTTTCGCACGATCGTCTAAAAAATTATGTAAAATTGCTCAGAAGGGATGGGTGAACAAAATGAGACAAGGATTCTGAGTTTTCGTATATGCTGAAGGGGCGGGGCCAGGCCTCGAAGTTTGACTACTCGCCAAATTTTTTTAAATTGCTATAACTTCATAACTGAATGGAATAGAGTTAAAAAATTTCTGTGGTCATTCGTCATCTAACCACAAAGTAAATTAAATGGTCGGATGATGACATCACACAAGCCCCGCCCCCTCAGAACCAAAAACGTCAAGTTTTACTGTGAAAGGTCCCAAATTGCCCCATTTCACTTAATCACCACAAATTTGTAGCTGGTAACTCAAGACAAGTGGGGATTGCTTGGCGTCACTTTATGGGAGTTTTCGGCAGAGGGCGGTGCCGGAGTGGCGCGGAGCTGCGAGGGCCCAAACGACGCTGCTTGCAGCTTTAGTTTTTAATTATAACCATTAAACACAGATTTAAAACCAAACTATCTGCACCTATTCCTGGTTTGGATATTTGCGCTCCTGTAAAGGCTCTTCGCTACTTTTATAGCACTCCTGTCTGTCAGCATTTTATTTATGTAACTGATGTACTTGGTAGAAAATTACGCCTAATCAAACCGAAGCAGAAGACTTTTTTTTCTTTATCATCCTCAGTAAATGGTACAAAGCCTTTATATGGTTCTGCAACCAGTCATCCACACACACATTCACACACTGGTGGTGATGAGCTACAACTTGTGGTGGGATCCCAACATGAATAATGATCTGAGGTCATTAACATGCTCATTAGTAGGTTTGATCTTATTATATTTCTCATTGCCATAAATTGCTCAACTCTGCCACCTTCTGATGAAAATTGGTGTCTGTCTTTAAAGAGCAAGTCACCCCCAAATCAACAATTTTTGCTGATGAACTATATAAATGCGTGTCTAATCGTGCTGCAGACATATGCAGTCAATAATGTGGTACTTTAGTGCATCTAGTTAAAATTTAAATATTCGACCTAAAACTGTCGGTGTTGTGCCGTCGTCAGGTAAAAAGTGCACTGCATTTGAATTTAAATCTGCCATCGCTATTGGCTAAAAGGTACACAATGATGTTAGCTGGTACATTATGATGTCACAATGCTGTTGTGAGCCTGTTTGTTAGCGGCTCTTCCCTCCCGGTCTGCCAGGGAACTTGCATTTTTCAAACATGAAATGGGAGTGAAGTAAGTTTCTTTTAGGAGGTGACTTGCTCTTTAAAATGTTAACTCCTATATTTCCGGCGTTGCGTGATCAAATAACAGAAACTTTAAGATTTCATGACCTAACCGGTTTGTGTTTACATTTGAAAACTGAATTATGCAGCTGTAGCCTAAAACGTTGGGATCATGCGTCCCCACATCTTCGCGACGTTGTCCTCCACATCAGGATTTCCTGCTTCCTCTCTCTGACTCCTGTCCCTCTGACCCGTCCCACCTGCTCTCTGCTGCTGTCTCTTAATCCATGCATTTTATGGATTCCTCCCATTTTCTGCTGACTCGATTTTCTCGATCCAGTCAATAATACCATCCATTCGTCTTTCTCGGGGCCGCTAGGAACCACTTGAGCAGTAAGCCAGCCTTCCTGTGGCAACATGGGGTTTGTGTCTGCAGAATCATCTTAGATGAGGACGTGTTGCTTAAATATGATGATAAACTCTAACTGACTGAAACTGGATTCACTAAATTACCCACGATCGTGCTTGTAGAGAATTAGTTGAATGTTCTGTATAAATGAGCCCAGCTTTGTTGTGCAGGTTTAAGGTATTACAGTGTAAATCCTTACTATGTGTGTGTGTGTGCGCTTGCACTCAGGAGTTTTGTTTGGCTTCATGAGCATGTCATGAAATAATTTTTAGGTGATTATAATCGTGCAGCGGAGCGTACAGTGAGTGCTTGTGAAGCAAGCAGGTGAATAAAAATGAGGGTTGCTGCTGTGCGCATGCTGATGTGTGTGTCCTGACTCCAGGGGGAACATGTGTGTAGCTCAAAGTGAGTCAAGGTGTTTAATGACAAAAAGAAGGATGCTTGTGATTACAATCAAAGGTGCTTTTTTACCCCGTAGCAAAACAAAACAGGCAATTATCCCCCCAGACTACGTCGTTTCTTGTCAGTATGTTCAGACGATAAAGTGAATATAGTTTATTTGAGCTTGACTGTTTCGTGTTTGATTATTTTGAAGTCAACATCAGTGTCAGGTTTATGCACCTAAGACACCACACAACACAACACAACACAACACAACACAACACAACACAACACAACACAACACAGGAAAGAGACACAAAGGTCAGAATTCTGTTTAAGCTCGAGGAGAATGGAATAAAGTCACACCAACCCAGCCTCCACTGAGCTGATGCTTCCTGAAACCATTCTGACCTCTGCAATCCGAGCACCCATATTTATTACAATCGGGAGTTCCCAGTTACATGCCTGAGAGCTGATTCTGAAGGGAGGGGGGGAAAAACAGCTCAGTCCTGCATGTTTAACACAAAGAGCATTCATAATTACACAAAGAACTTTCAGTGTCTTATCACACGATGAGTCAGCAATTGATAGAACAGCGGATCTTCTCAGGTCGTCCTTGGGCCACATTAAGCCAGATTTTAACACACTCAAAACTCATGAGGGAATTTTACAATACAGCAGCATAAATGATAAAATCATTGAGCATAAAACATGGTAAATCAAACATATTTAATTGTAATAAAGGCATAAATGAAACAATCTTTAATTGTAAAAAAACATAAATGAAACAATCTTTAATTGTAATAAAAGCATAAAACATGATAATTGAAAACATGAATAATAGTTCTGACAATCTGGTTGCCTTTAACTGGTTTTTCTATTGGACTTGTTCTAAATGTCAGATTTTTCAACTTAATTTTTCTACTTTTTCTTCACGTTTACTTCTATCACTAAACTTTATAAGATTAAATTTTAATCTGTTTATTTTTTTTTGGAAGATTATTATGTGTTTTTCTAATTTGCTGGATTATTATGGTGACTCTTGGTTTTTGCTCCCAGGTGCTTTCACCCACTTAAGTATACTATGCAAGTTTTTCGTATTTTTACATCATTTTCTTGAGCTAGTATGTGCTAAAATGACCCTTTACGCTCAGGCCCCTTTTGCTCCTTGTGCCCAGAATATCACATTTGCAACTTCAGAGTGGCCACCACCTGTTGGACCTAGAAACGATTTAGCTGACATACTGCAGTCTGCTTCCAGCACATTTTCTGCATGTTCTAGATCATGAACACATCTAATTTAAGTGAGTGATGAATCGCTCATGTAGACACTAATGAAGGCTGAGGAGACATTTCAGCTGTTTTTAAGGTGTTAAGACAAACACACAGTGAGGAGATGAGTTTCATTTTTGGTTTAACCATAGATAATTAATAATAGATACTAGGGGGTGGTAACTACTACTCTCTATGTAATTGACTGTGCATGTGTTTTAAATCACTCCATCCATCCATTCCTTTCCACTTATCCGGAGTCGGGTTGCAGGGGCAGTAGCCTAAGGCGAGAGGCCCAGACTTCCCTCTCCCCAGCCACTTGGGCCAGCTCTTCCAGGGGAATCCCAAGGAGTTTCCTGGCCAGGTGAGAGACATAGTCCCTCCACCGTGTCCTGGGTCTCTCTTTAGGCCTCGTCTTGGTTGGACGTGCCCTGAAAACCTCACCAGTGAGGTGTCCAGGAGGCGTCCTGACCAGATGCCCAAGCCATCTCAACTGGCTCCTCTCGACGTGGAGGAGCAGCGGGTCTACTCCGAGCCCCTCGCGGATGACCTAGCCATGAGAGCCCAGCCACCCTGCGGAGAAAGCTCATTTTGGCCGCTTGTATCCGTGATCTCGTTCTTTCTGTCACTACCCATATTTTAGACGCCATGTTTCCCGCTACAGGAGCCCGTGAGGACAAAACGCATTTACTAATTAGTAACAAACATGTACAAAACTTTCTACATCCATTAATATTTTTGTTTTCCACATTTACTTCTTTACTTGTTGCCAGTGATGAAAGGGAGTCTGATGTGCTTGTCATTTTGCTGGAGGTTGAATAATCTGGCGAAATACTCCCAGGGATTTTTGACCCTATTGGCCATCCGTTGGTAAGGTCTTACTCAAACACAAAAATCCCGCTTGCTTGCAATGATTTAGTTATGTACTGCCCCCATCACCATGGAAAATACACAAAACTAGGCCTGAAGAACTACCAATTTAAAACATTTCAGTAAAGTCTGGCTGCTTATAACCAGATATTTAAAATAAAAACAAGGCCTTCTTTATTACTTATTGTGTGATCTTTATTACCCTGCACACCTTAAAGGACAAAACCAATTTAAACTCGAGGCCAGAATGAATAAAACCTTAGTTTGCATGAATTATCATAACTTGTATGATAAATGAAGATGTGATTTCCATATGTTTCACCCTTGGGTTCCTCCTAATGCCCATTTCACAGGCTTGAGGGCCTCCAAGCCTTTAAGTCAAAGACTTAAAAACCTACAGGGTTCAGGATCAAACATGTCGTTGCTCTGGGACAGAGCCGTGTGGGGACACTAGAGGGTATAGAGATTTAGGGAATTGTTCCCCGGCCTTTTTCCTAGGGTTGAGACCAAAATGAACTTAAATTCAAAAGTCCGGTTGGGGTCACCATCGAAGAGTGTTTTTAAAGTTAATCCCTCTTAAATGAAAATATGTTTGGCTCAGATTTAATTGCGAGTTCAAACCTCTGGAACTTTCCTGGTCTTTGTCACGTTGTATGGAGGTATCGATGTGCTTCAACCAACCAGACATGTTAAATAGTGTTAGCACATACTCTGACTAGCAGATTGTTGAGCTTCACTGCTTGCATTCCAATGGTTTGAGCTGTGAGTGGAATATAATGGGTTGAAATAAAAGATGTAAAGGAAGTGGTGCTATTTATCTGGGCCGTCTGCTACTCAGCAGGTCCCCCTATTGTTGTCATGCTGGGAATCCAGCTGAGAAGATCACTGTTTGCATCTGTGTACTGTGTGCATCCATAAAACCCATTTCCAGTCTTGCTATGTTTGAACAGTGGATGTAATTAGGAAGTTCTGCTGCTGAGCTTTGGTGTATGAAGACATACCTCCTGTTGCTTTTTTACAGGCTTGTTTTATGACTGCTCAGTCAGTCTTCCAGGGTCACTTTGCTGTTTAAGATGTTTCGCTGCTTCAACATACCAGATTCAAAGGAACGGGTCGTTAGGGTTTGTTAGAACATGCTGAGAAGGTAATTCAGCTATTTCAGTCTACCGTGTTTGAGTTGGAAAGACTCCTTCAGAGGTAAAAGCACCCTTTAGTCAAGGAAACTGGTTATTTATAGAACCAGTTAAAATGGCTCCAGCATAATCTTTGGAGCTGCACCGAAACGTTTTATTGGTCAAAAGTAATTTACTTCCTTGTCTTTGAGGTTATTTCAGCCAATTTTCATTGAGACACCAACACTAAAAACTGCCTCTTTCATATTTTGTGTGTTGTCCTAAACGTACTCTTTACTCTAACTCTTTAAAAGCAACCATAAGAGTACTCACCATGACATTTTAGAATAAAGAATACCTTCAACCAAATCAGACAACGTAACAGTGAGATGTTAGGAAATGGCTTCATTTCCGTCATTTGCATTTTTGACATTGCTTGTAATTATCCATCCATGGTGCCTCTCTCTGTCAGTGCGTTTACATGCAGCCAGTAACCCTTTTAAATCCCGAATATTCACAATAACCCGGTTCCGCACGGCCATGTAAACACCGCCAAAAACCCGGATATGCTCATTACCGGGTTTTTAAAAACCCGGTTACTACACCTGGGGTAACCCTTTTCTAACCCGAATGTTTGGTCGTGTAAACGCATACCGGGATATCCCCATCAAAGCGTGTGTTCTGCGCATGCTCTGTTCGCAAGGAGTCTTGGTCTTTTGAGTAGCGAGACGTCTCGTACGCGCCAGAACACCGGAAGTAAACAACAAGTTTGGAGCAACATGGCGAGTCGCGGCACAGCACCACACTTTTGGAGTGACGAGGAAACTAAAACGCAAACAAACGCGGTCGCTATCTCTTCCGAACTGGGAAACATGTTGTTGTTTTCACGGATACCGGAACAAGAAGAAGCGGAAATGACGCATATTGCGTCTGGACGTAGTCCATACGTCCAGACGCTACCCCAATGTCCGCATTTAAATCGGGTTATGCAAGTTAGGGGTAACTCTTTCTATTTATGCTTGTAAACGGGTTATTCTGATCAACTCAGAAACCCGAATCCCGACCTTAACCCGATCATAACCCGGATATTGGCTGCATGTAAACGTAGTCATTGTGTTAAACTGATTTGCACTGATCCACAGATAAAAGCCTGCAGAACGTGACAGCTGACAGTTTAGTGATTCAGGCGGCCGTTGCACTCTCACTTATGTCAACACTTCAGATTCACCAATCCTGGACCTAAATGAGCATCTTTTATTTCTTTATTACACCTATTGTAGGTACTAAAGTTAGGACTTACTGTCTGTATAGCCCTTCCACTTTCCCATCAGGTGACCCCGCCAGGACTGGGGGTGGTTATAAATGGTTTAAAGTTCATGCCTTTGCAGGGGAGAAGTGATGCACCCATTAAAAAATATTAAAATGAAAAATAAAAATACAGCAGAGGTCCATCTGACCCCATTAACAATGTGGGAGGGTTAAGAGAATGTGTAAACAACAATATGTACAATGCTATAATGAACAAGTACAATTTTTACAACTGAATTAGGGCTGGGCGATACGGACCAAAACTTAAATCTCGATACCTTTTAGCTGAATTCCGATATACGATATATATCTCAATATTTTCCCCCTGTAAAATATTTACAAGTTAACTCACTTCAAGCTGTCTTGAGAAATTTTATACATAAATCAGTAGATTAAATGCATGAAAATGTATTGATTCTTGTCAAACTTTAACCTTAGTGCCTAGTCTCTACCAGTCTGGGCTTTAGAAACACTGGTACATCTGTCTGTTAAAAAACACACACACACACACACACACACACACACACACACACACACACACACACACACACACACACAGTTGAGAGCTAGAGGTGTATCAGATGTCCCACAGGAACTTTTAAAATATATATTTATAATTAATGTAAAATTATTTTAATTTCATCTAGAGGTGGCCCATATCGTATATTTCTTGTCCAGAGAAAAATAATCTATCATGTTAATCTAAATGTATGATGATGTAATTGCATCTGCTGAAGGTCACATGGGTCATGCACCGTGGGGTTATTAGTTATCAGGGCAAACATGGCTGAAGTCTAACAGGATTGGCTCATATCAGCGATTATACTGTAATGACTCGGAGTCTCTGGTTGCTCTTTTATGAGTATTATTTTCGGGCCGCTGTCGCCGTAACCCACACCTTAACTTTTTCAACAGAATCTCTTGTAACAAAGTATTTACTAGCATAGCAAACTACAGCGGAAAAAACCGGAACCGGAACAACATTTCTCACCCGTTGACCTCGCTTTCAAAATAAAACGTTTACCCAATAGTTTACTATTCAAACCCTTACAATATGTTTGAGGTAATTTAGCCACTCCGGCTATCCGTAGATATTTCCTCATTACACGAGAGGGAGGGGTTCGGCTCGTCTCACCGACTCCGCACAAACAGGATGGATAAACAGAACTCCGTTGGCGTTGAACGTCCCCAAATAATTAAAAACCAGGACATCAAATGCAAAGTTTAGAGCAGCACATTTACTCAGAGGCTCTCAGATTGAGCAAACTTAGAGATGGAGCAACTAGTCGCTAGCACAGCGGCTAATCACTAGCAAAGCAGTTTGACCAGTTATATTGATATAAAGATATAAAGTCATTTTGTCTCTTGTTTAAAAATTTAATCGATATTTAAAAAGAATTGCTATATCGCCCAACCCTAAGCTGAATAAACAAAACGTGTGTTTGCAGCCTGGATGAAGCCATAAGTACACGACGGTCATGACTTTATAATTTTGTTTATTATTCCGCATTAGTTTTGGACTTTCTGATTTAAGTTGGTCTGAATTTTAATTGAATGTGGCTCACACATTTCACTCAATGTAAATAGAATTAAAATAAGCCTACGCTGTGCATCTCCAAAGAGAAGGAGCAAAAGCTGCTTCTGTCTGGCTGAAGACTAATGAAGATGTCAGTGTCTGATTTGATTTGATAGTGCAGCCATGAACCAGAGGGCTGATTCACTTTGTGTAGCATACTGTAGATTCAACCCACTGAAGCTGCTAAGTGGGTGCTTGAGTTGTCTATGTGAACCGTCCAATCGCAGGTCGTGTTTGTCAACACTGTTGGCTTGTCACTCCTACGTGTTCACCAGCAGACTAGTGCCAAGCTCTGCTGCATGCATCCAAATGATTCACCAGCCTGCTCCTCAGAAAGCTGTGAGTGGAGTAAAATGGGGTGAAATGGCAGACGAAATCACCTAGACAGGTTGTGTAAAACAAGTGATGCGGCCTTTCTGGGCCGTTTAACTTGTCTACATGTTGGGATGCTACGCTGAGTTTTTTTTTTTATTTGACTGTAAACTGAACTGACTTCAGTCAACGGCTAAAGTGTGGCTTCCTCTCTCCGTGTTCGAGTCTGCCTCAGACAGAAGTAATCGGATGTCAAACAACAATTCACAGACATGTGAAATCCATGGCGCATATCAAACTGGATCACAAAATAGCTTTTGTCCCTCCATAGACTCCCATTTATGGGGGAGGGGGGCAGACCAATGGTCTGGAAGTAGATGACTTAAGCCTGGTCAGCTCCGCAAGGGACAGACACGCACGGATTGACGGAAGCGTTTTGCTCTCACACTTCTCCGTCTCCTGGAGAGTGTTGCAAAGCAATTCCCCGGCAGGACAGCAGAGGGCGTAGCGCAGTTCTGTGGTATCCTGTCATGTATCGTCCAAGAAAGTGTGTTTATATTGTGTTTTTTGTATATAAGAGACTTTTTAACACTGACAAATTTGTCTCTCATCCTCCTCCACCTCTTCATGCGCTCTCCACCTCTAAACCCACGTTTCCTGTCATTTCTATCCACAAATAAAACACTTGCTGTGCATCTTTTCACTCCTCCAGTCACGGGGGAATTAAACGTTCATGTTTTTAGTTTTTTCACGAGGTATTCTTCAAGCTTCTCCGTGTCTGCCGCTAGTTATCCTCGGCTCTCTTTATGTTTTTGAGGGCGCAATGGCGGCGGTGTAGACGACAGCGGCTTCCTGACCAATCACAAGCTTGCGTTCTCCGTCTCGACTGACGGATGTTTAGAAAAGAGAGCTCGACTCCGTCCGTCCTTGCGGAGCTCTCCGGCAGGCCTGCAAGGACGTTGCTTGTCTCCGCGCTGACGCAGACGGAGAAGCATGAATCCGGCTTTAGGCTCCCCGTGTCTGCTGTTGACCCAAACCGATAAACTGACATCAATGTTTCTAAAATCAGCAGATTTAGAACAGAATAAAAACTAATAAATATAAATTTACATTATTATGTACACACATTTAAGCTTCTGAGATGATAACAATCACTGTCACATGACTAAGCAAATACACATCACCTCCATCTAAAACAGGTCAACAAATGAACACAAGATGGAAAAAATATTGGTTGTTAAAATCGGCCCAGTTTTATCTATCAGGCCGATACCGATACGTTAAAAAAATGATTAACATTGGCCGATACTGATATTTATGCCGATATATTGTACATCCCTAGTCTGAATAGTCCAGAGTTGATGCCAAAGCCATTTCAAACAAGCCACAACCATCTTAATTGTTCTGCTCCATCGCTGTATCTTGCCCACCAAACCAATAGAGCGCTGTGATTGGCATAACACAATACCGATCTGGCCAATGGTAGACCTGCAGAGGCCTCTGTGGAGCGTGACTAGACAGACATTCAGAGCTAAATCATTTTGCTTTGGCTACTGTCTGTCTAGATTTCTAGCTAGAGAACAAGAAAATAAAATGCGAGGGGAAAGACGTGTGGACAAGATGACGTACGTTTAGAAAGTTTTTCCGGGAAAGACAACTCTGCGCATGATCAACCTGTTTAATCAGACTGTATACTTGTTGCATGTATACTCACGGCATGATGGGATCATTTCGGTTAGTGTCCATGTAAGCTGGGATTTCCGATCAACCAAGATTTGAATCGGATAGGGGAAATTTGGCACATGTAAACGTAGCTACTGTTTCCTTCTTGGACCTGCCATCTTTACCAGTAGACCTTGAGTAAGTGTGAAAAGTTAGATGGACCTTTTTCAGTGAACACTTGGTCTGGTGTTGCACAGATTCCTACACTTAAAACACATTTAGTCTTCTGTCTTTAACTGTAATGCAGAAGGACTGTGTCGTGATCCCCATTGACCATTTTAATGGACTTGTAATAGATTTTTGTGTTGAACCACAAAATAAAAATGAAAGCTCTGGATTTAGTTGCTTTTGAGCTTTGAACTTCAGAGTATGGATTGGACTGTATGAAAGTTTCTTTGAAAACGGTCGTACTGCTCAGAATGAGATATTTGCTGAGGGAATGGAGGTCATATATCAAGGAGCAAACTCTTATTTTAACTGTTTCTGTAAAGTTTCAGAATACATTTATGACCCTTTTGACCATCTTTTTCAACAGAGAATTTTTACCCCTCCCAGACTTTTGACGATGTGGGTTTTCTACCACAAAACGTATCATTTGTTCATTTCCCTTCTGTGTTTTTTTTACTTCTAGGCATTTCCGCTTCTCCATTAATTGTCCCTGCATATATGCAGCTAACTATGCAAGCGTCTTATTCCCACTTTCATGTTATCTGAGCTGGTCTGTACGTCATAGCTTTCTTTGGTGTATGTGCAACATATTGTGTACACATATCTGTGTATTAAATAGGTTTCACTGCTGTTAGACAAGTTGTTTTGGTAGATACGCAGTTTGGACGGTAATGCATTTTTAACAATGTGTGTGTTCATCTGATGTATAGGGTGCGTTGGGTTTCATTCTGTATTTCTAACTTCCACTGTGTAATTTTCTAGGCGAATGGGCTTGAATAGCTGTTTCCAGCCCTGTTTGGGGTTTTAATGCAGTCTTTCCTTTTTGGATTTTGTTTGCTTGTGTATCTGTTGGATTGTTAAAGCACATGCTTCTTGATAAGATTTTTTTTAGCCTTGATCAGATTGATTTGACCCTTTTGAAAAATCTGTTGTGTACCAGAATTTTTAATTGAATCCTAAAGTGATGATTTATGCTTGATTCTGATGTGATTTAAATGAAACTTCAGGCATTTTCATAATGGTTTATGTGAAATTTGACTCACTGGGCAAGGGTTAAAATATCTATTCATTTCCCCAGAGATCTGATTTGACTTCAATGTTAAAGGACTCGACATTGAAGTGATGAACTCAGGATCTTACTACATATATAGCACTATCTATCTTCTGCAAAAATACACATTCATAAGACTTGCACTTTTATGTTGACTAGGTAAATTGCATTTCTTTCAGAAATTGGGGATGTAAGAAAATATCGATATGGCAATATATTGTGATATTTTTTCCAGCAACATTATATCGATATTCAAAAGCCGTGTATCGGAAATATCGATACTGCAATATATTGTGATATTTTTTCCTGCGATTATTACATCGATTTTCAAAAGCCGTGTATCTAATTCTTGAAAGAATTTACATGCAAACATATGTGTATTTTCTTTTCATTTTGGGCAATTCAATCGCCACCCACTAGTTGGCAGCAGTGTGCAACGGGTTTTGTTTCCACCATTGAAATGTAAATGCCTCCATCATGGTTCAGATACCTCATGTTATACATGTTACATATCAGTTTGGACTGTTTATTGAACATTCTTACAATAAATTCTGTAAAAAAATTGCTTGTAACGTCTGACTGAATATATCGCAATATATCGGGATATATCGTATCGTCTCCCCTGTGTCGTGATCGTATCGTATCGCCAGAATTTCAAAAATACACATCCCTGGCAGAAATACTGTTTGAATGCTAATTGCTGAAAATGATAGCTGAAGTTCCATAATTGGAGTGAAGCTGAAAGAAATAAGTTTGGCTCCAACCTATTTGTTTACTATATCTACCACTGTTGTATCCCTTTTTCTACATGCACATGTATTCCATGAGAGCCTTTGGTCAATAATATAAGAAGTTAGGCTCCATCTGCTTGGGGACTTTTGGCACTATTGCACAAACATTCTTTAAGTAACTGTACTAGGGCCCGACCGATATATCGGCCGGCCGATATTATCGGCCGATATAGGGGTCATTAACTCTATCGGCTATCGGCCAAAAAGACTGCCGATATGGCCGATATAGCGCTACCTATCCAGCAGATGGCGCCAGCTTTATGAACTCATGTTGTGGGCTCCACTCCTCGGGGGGGTGGAGCCACCATCACAGCGCACATGCAGCGGAGTCAAGCAGAGACGACGGTGATGAGGAAGTAGGAGGTAAGTCTTCAGTTTTAAGCATATTTGTTGTGTCAGTGGTAAGTTGAACGGTAAAATAAGCAATGACAAAAGTATGGTTCCCCTCAACATGCTTCCTAAGTTAATTGTGTGCCTCGTGGCCTCGTATTGAAAAGTTAACCTGAAAAAATAAAATAAAAACTGCCGCAGCATTAAGCTCTATGCAGAGCTCACGCTACTTCCCCTGTAGTCATGCAGGGCAGTAAGTAAGTAACATTGGCCTTTTTCTGGTAGACATTCTGGAATATTCTCAGACAATTTCCTCCGCTCTTCTTCAGCAGTCTTTTCAAACTCACGCGGTTCGGTTCACCCGCGGCTTGCGAAAAAAATAGTGCAGACGCCGAAACTCGCTGCACGGTGCGGGCGGAGCGTGCAGCGCTTCGGCGGCCCATGTGGCCTATAGAATAGGATAACAAGGGCGACGAATGAAGGAGTCCCCGTTTAGCGGCGCTTCGGCGGCACACGACCGTTCTCGCAGCTGAGGACGGGCGAGGGGGGGTTGGCAACAAAGCAATGAAACGCTGTGCAGGGAGTCCCCCCTCCTCTCCCTAGCTGGGAGAGGAGTAGGGGCGGTAATACGAGAAAATAAACATCCCTCTCTACAATAGAATAAATCTATTGTATTTTTCAGCCTTATATTTTACATAAGGCTTATACATTGCCACATACTAGTCATTTAACGTATCTTATTTTTATTTTCCTAATACTGTCGGCTTTGGAAAGGATCAAAACACAAACGTGTAAAACTCAAAAGTATTTTAATGCCAAAAATCAGGTGACAGAAATAAAATCAGGTAGCTAGGATGCTGAAACCAGCAGAGTGTGACTGAAACTGAACCGTATGCACTGAGGAGTGAGAGATGACAGAGGACTAGTTATGAGGAGGAGCTGTGAGTGGGAGCAGAGGACAGCAGGGGAACATAGGAGGAACTATAAATGAAAATAATTTTAAAGAAGAAATAATCCTAAAAGGGAAAGAAGAATAACTAGAAATAAAAACCTGACAACAAACGGAAGACAAATACTAAATGAGAAAACCTTAACAGCTGGGGAACCAAACAAAAACAGAGCCATTGGTTTTGAGCCACAATGTCTGATATCATTTATTTACATGATAATTTTTAAACTTTTAAGTATAAAAATGCCACATTTAATGTATTTTACTTTGTCTTAGTATCAACAGATATATAAATGTACTTTTATGCTGATTATTTTATTACAGATGGAAAAAGAGGGTCGTAGTAAGGTGTGGGCCTACTTCACTAAAGATCCATCCGGTGATGTCTTCTGCAGCATCTGCTCATCTTCAGTAGTAGTTTGTGTGTTCTGTTGTTTTTGAGATTGCAAAATAAATCTTATTTGCATTACTTGGAAACCCCAGTGAGTTATTGAGACAGTTCTTTGGTGTGTAATAGAGAAATAAGTTTGCATCAAAAAGGCAGAGAATGAAGGGTTTATTCTTAAGAACATTTGTATTTATTTTTTTGTGAGGGAGATTTATCGGCCATTATATCGGCTATCGGCCTTTGTTAAAAGTTTTATATTGGTATCGGTATCGGCCCCCAAAAAAGCATATCGGTCGGGCCCTAAACTGTACTTGGCAAGACTCAAAAGATGGTAACTTTTGAATATCAATATATGGCAGGGAAAAATATTGCGATGTATTGCCATATCGATATTTTATTACATCCCTAGAATTAATATGTATGTAGTACGAATGAGGAGTTGGCAAATCATTCATGTAGAAAATCCAAAAGAAGTGGTTCTGTAGGACCCCACGACGGATGATTTAATAGGAAAATGTTTCCGTGCACAGATCGTCTTTCACACTTGTGGCCTTTAGAGCCCCCCACCCCACAGGCCTCTTACTCCATAATGCTGCACTTTGATGAGTTGGATGATTGTTGATTGTGTCAAAGGACAAATCCAGGGATATACCGATACTGTAGTTTTCTGTAGTTTTTGATTATGAATTGGCCTTTTATCTCACTAGTTTTTTTTGAAGGCATCAGGGGCTGTATTGTCATGACTCCGGCTTTAGCACTTTGCCTATTTGTACATTGATGGGGGAATATGGAACACGAACACCAAAGCAACATCTAGTGTTTGGAGGTTGTAGTTGCAACTATAGAACAAGGTTTGCAGGCGTCGGGACACCAGGTTCGCTGCCGATACGTGAAATGTTTTATTTGGGTCTATCTGTTGTAGGCTTCACCTAAACTCGCTCTGGTTTTAGATCTTTATGGTCACTCCTCTTCCAAAAAGGATAACAACTTCTGGACTGTTTGGCAACCCGCACTGGTGCCCTCTACTGGCTGGTAGATGTAAACACAAACACGGTATCGTGCTCGTCAAAATAGATATTTCATTATTTTTAAATAATTCAATTCAATTCAATTCAAGTTTATTTATATAGCGCCAAGTCACGACAAGAGTCGTCTCAAGGCACTTCACATAATAAAAATTCCAATTCAGGTCAGTTCATTAAGCCAATCAGAAATAATTTTTCCTATATAAGGAACCCAGCAAATTGCATCAATAAAAATGTAACTTTTCAAGGAAATACTGTACCTTCATTCTGCACTCCTCTAAACGCTCCATGGAATAATAATAAAAAATAGCTTTTTATTAAATAGTTTGAAATTCAGCCTTCAAGCTGCCGTTTTTCTTTTTTAATTGAAGCAGTTTTGTGAGCTTAAATATATTCTAACAATCGTTAATATTTAGGGAAATATATTTTTTACATTTTCTTATTTTATTTTAAGCTGTGAGGAAAACCCCCCCAAACTTACGTAAGTCTGAAGCTGAAGACATCAGGTGAATGCTTCTCGACCTGTGCAGTTTTCAAAGCAGGGTATCCGCGGGTCCTTAAAAAGTCTTAAAAAGTCTTAAATTTGCTTTCCCAAATTTAAGGCCTTAAAAATCCTTAAAAATGACAAATAATCCTTAAATACAGTTTCCAAAGGTCTTAAATTACCAGAGACTCAATAAACAAGATTCTTTTATTTTTGTCAAATTTTCGTGAATTTCTATTTGGTGTTCAGCATTTTTTGTGTACGATGTTGCCGTAAGTGTGAAAGGGGGCTATTTTTAGATGAGCACATTAGCTGGTTAAGCTTTTGGGAGCTTGCGCCATGGGGAAGTGCAAGTTTAATGGTAACTGGATGGCTAATCCCACGTTCGCAACATGGTTAGCACCGGTTCCAGGCAATAGCTGGAAATTATAGCTTAAATTTAATTTTAAAAATAGCTTAAATTTGGTCAAAGTGGCCTTAAAAAAGGTCTTAAAAAGTCTTAAATTTGACTCCCTTAAACCTGCAGATACCCTGTCAAAGGCACCTCGGTGCATCCGCTCTACACATCAATCTGGAACCTATGTGGTCCTGCTTTCACAACCATAGGATCCCAGGAGGGCCTTGAAGCACAGAGAGGTACCACGTCAAAAGTACAAGTACTCGAAGATAAATCTGCTTCTGACGAGCTGTCGGGGTTTAAACTTTACTGTTGAGGCTAGCCTGCATCCAGTTACGTTGTGATGCTACTGCTGTACAGTATTGTTAAAAAACCTTTATTTTAAGGATTTCTGTATTATTTACTCCTTCTGTTCATCCTCCCCTTGCTTATGAACATGCCCTCTCTCTCTCTCTCCCCCTTCTCATCCTGCGCCTCGCTGCCTTCTGTAGGATGGGGTGATTTAGTATTCCTCTCCTCACTCATCCATCTGCTTCATAACAAGAAAAACTAGAATTAATTAATAGGCCAGTGCCGAAGCTCAAGAAAACAGGATAGAAAATGAGCTGAGGAGAAGAGGAAATCTAACCCGATAGGAACCGGTTTGTCTCTGGATGTCTTCTGGGAGGACGTCTTTTAGCTTTTCCATCCTCCCATCGCCCTTCTGCTCTACTTATGTCCAACTTTTTCTATTTTTATTGCTTTTTTTTTTTTTTTTTACAAAGCACAAACTTCATAAAGTAAAAAAATGATTTTTTAAAACAAATCTTGACTCTCTCAGATCATCTCTAGCTGTTTTTGTCTTCCAGTTAACATTTTTTGCTCTCCATCTGCACCAAGTTCTGTTCAGATTTGTGGGTCAAACATGCAGCACGTTTTTTTGGCTGTCAGCTAACTTGATATCAAATTGCCATCCTTATGCCACAATTATTCAAATGTATTTCTCCTTCTCTTCCCGCACATCTCCCCTCCGCTTCCTCTCTACTCTGTATTTTCCATTTGCTGTCTAAGACCATCTTATGAAATTCACACAAGACTCCATCCTCTACTATTTGCCTTTCCATCTGTCCTTCATACTTCCCTCAATCTGTTTGTCCTCATCCTTTCCTCTGTTGATTCCCTTTCTCTGTGCAGTCCCATTCTTCTGTTTCTCCCTCTTGAGTTCTTCGGTTGTGTCTGTCTGTGTTTATCTCCTCCTATTCTTCAGCCGCCATGGCTACCACGTCCTCCTTTGTGTTCACTTCTCTGCTTCGCTGTCCCTTTAAGCTTCCATTATGTGTCGGCCTATTTTAGTTGTCGTGTATTTGGGCAGGAGTTCATGCTGCAATACCCGCAACATATGAACGTAGTTTCTGCTGTGATGCGTTTGCCCTGAAACCAGCTTAAAAATATCATTACTGTAAACGCGTCTTGCACAACTATGAGCGGTGAGACTAAAATACAAACACTGACCTGAAGTGAACTTGTATTCCTGTCAAGTAAGAAACATAAGCTTTTGCTTTTAAGAGGGAAAATGTTTGGGGGAGTTGGTGATGGTGGACAGAAGAACAAGAGAACCGGACGTGAGCAAAAGGACAACAGCAGGAAATGTGTAAGAGAGTTTATAATGATTGCGCTGTTGACCTTTTCCTGCTGTATCATCCCTGGTCTTTGTTTCAGTGTTAGTTCATCACAAAGTCTATGAACCATAAGCTAGGTTTGGATGAATTTATCCATTAATAACAGGCTGAGCCCTTCACCTTTTGTTTTTTCAAGAGTGATATTTTTCATGCCTATGAATTAGTCTCGCAGATGGGACATTACCCACTTCCACATCAAATCAGCATCGTATGTGTAACTGTTTCTATACGCGTCTGCATATAATACACAATTGGACAGCCAGGATCCTTGTGATTCCAAAGATGTACGCCAATCAAGGATACGCCCATAGCTGTTCCACTGTAAACACTTTTGTTTAACCTCTCAGAAATGTTACGTCTACCTTACGATTTAAAGCCTCATATCATTGACAGAATTATACCTGCAAACTTGTCGCTTTTGGGTGAAAATCGCCGTTTTTGAAGGCAAACGTGGCGTCATGTGACAGTGTGAGCGTCCTGTCACGGTGTCCCGATTGATCATACGCCCTGGCTACTTGGCCAAGGGGATCTCCCTTTGGCTGACTCTCACCTGGGAGTCTGGGGATCGAATCCCGCCCGGGCCCGCGTTTCTCCACCTTGCCACATTCACGTGAATCGTGTAGATACGAAGAGTTAATATTTCTTTTTTGGGGGGGGTGTCCTCCTCTTGCTCACAAACAATCTTTGTTCTAGTATGTTAGTCACGTATCATCATTTGACCATTCAGTCAGACAGCACGCTGCAGACGATGAGGCAGAGCGGCCCTCACAGCGGTTTTGAGTTCAAAGTTCATCAAACAGAACAAAATCACCACTAAAGAACAGTTTTCTGTCAAAGACGTAACCAGATTTGCCTTTAAAGAATTTTCTGGAGGCTGGTCGCGTTTTATTTATTTTTTTGTTTTGGAGTTGTGTTCGGAGTAAACACCGCCAGTAATATTAGTAAAATACTATTTCTGGTCAGAAATGGCCACCGGTATGCTACAGCCTCACTCGTTTTAAGCAAACCCCGGTAAATGGATCTGGGCACCAGAAGATTCAAGGACGCTGGAGGAGAAACAAGTGATGAGATAATTTCATATTAATATTGTAACAGTTCTGCTGCATTAAATAGTCAGATCAGCAATTTGCCCTTAGCAGTAGTTTATTAAAGTATTCAAGTAGATAGCTGAGCTAAAGCTACATTTACCTGCAGCTGCACTTATGACCCATAACAATAAACTTTTGGGGATGATTACAGTATTGTGGAATATTGGAACATTTTCAAATGTTTCCATGTTTGGTGTTCAGAGTGTGAATTAGTCTCATAATAATTCTTAAAAATATAAGATTTTTGTCAGGCATATTTTTTCTTTTCTCTGAGCAGAAACTATCTAAACCTCATGGTAGAAAATGGTTTGCATTTTGCAAAAAGTCATGTTGAATTCAATTCAATTCAATTCAATTCAAAAATACTTTATTAATCCCAGAGGGAAATTGATTCATCAGGTATGCAGAATAGTCATCTTGAACAAAAATGGACTTTTACATCTACAGGGGTCTAATATGAATATTCCAGTAAAACCGTTAGTCCACAGCAAGTTTAAA
The DNA here is from genome assembly GCF_043380555.1 of Nothobranchius furzeri. Classification (NCBI taxonomy): domain Eukaryota; kingdom Metazoa; phylum Chordata; class Actinopteri; order Cyprinodontiformes; family Nothobranchiidae; genus Nothobranchius; species Nothobranchius furzeri. The sequence goes on from NC_091754.1 coordinate 59,703,423, forward strand.
ATCAGCAATCCAACAACATGTCACTGGAAACCCTTACAATTTCTCTTGTATGCTTCTCATTCTAACCGTAAACTCCATTGGCATGCTCCTTTTACCTTCAAACTTGTATTTCCATCTCTGCTGATCCAAAAGGTTCACCTCCTTTTTCAGTTTTTGGCTGATTGATCAGAAGTCTCCCCCCCCCCCCCCCCGCGTTTACATATGGGTAGGCTGAACCAGTTGCGGTTCGTTATATTGTTCATTGACTCATCAAACAGCCAATGAAACATCTCCTACATGAGGAATCTGCTGCTGTAAATAGCACCATGCAGTGGGTGTTGGGCCAACAAAATGTCTAAGCGTGGTATGTCTGCACAAACATATCACCCATCATCCCATAGCCTAGCCTTACAAAAAATAACTTGCAGGTTGTAGACATCTCTAAGAACCACCTCAGTAGTGAGTTAACAGCTTGTCATAGCTATGCAAACACCAAATAAAAGCAGTCAGTGGTTCGTGCAAACACTGTATTCCACACTTTGACATCACTTTGCATCATTATTTTACTAGAAATCTTTGTTTGCTGCAGAAATATGTGGCAGTCTGGGTTAGGATTCTGTTTCAGGAGCAAAGTGCAACTCACTTCTGGTCTATGTGCAGCAAAACTCGTACTATGTCGTTACGTAAACAGGTCCTTCTCCAAAAATTAGCATATTGTGATAAAGTACATTAATGTCTGTAATGTACTGATAAACATTAGACTTTCATATATATCAGATTCATTACACACAACTGAAATAGTTCAAGCCTTTTATTGTTTCTAATATTGATGATTTTGGCGTACAGCTCATGAAAACCCAAAATTCCTTTCTCAAAAAATTAGCATATTTCATCCGACCAATAAAAGAAAAGTGTTTTTAATACAAAAAAGTCAACCTTCAGATAATTATGTTCAGTTATGCACTCAATACTTGGTCGGGAATCCTGTTGCAGAAATGACTGCTTCATTGCGGCGTGGCATGGAGACAATCAGCCTGTGGCACTGCTGAGGTGTTCTGGAGGACCAGGATGCTTCGATAGCGGCCTTAAGCTCATCCAGAGTGTTGGGTCTTGCGTCTCTCAACTTTCTCTTCACAATATCCCACAGGTTCTCTACGGGGTTCAGGTCAGGAGAGTTGGCAGGCCAATTGAGCACAGTAATACCATGGTCAGGAAACCATTTACCAGTGGTGTTGGCACTGTGAGCAGGTGCCAGGTCGTGCTGAAAAAGGAAATCTTCATCTCCATAAAGCTTTTCAGCAGATGGAAGCATGAAGTGCTCCAAAATCTCCTGATAGCTAGCTGCATTGACCCTGCCCGTGATAAAACACAGTGGACCAACACCAGCAGCTGACATGGCACCCCAGACCATCACTGACTGTGGGTACTTGACACTGGACTTCAGGCATTTTGGCATTTCCCTCTGCCCAGTCTTCCTCCAGACTCTGGCACCTTGATTTCTGAATGACGTGCAAAATTTGCTTTCATCCGTAAAAAAGTACTTTGGACCACTGAGCAATAGTCCAGTGCTGCTTCTCTGTAGCCCAGGTCAGGCGCTTCTGCCGCTGTTTCTGGTTCAAAAGTGGCTTGACCTGGGGAATGTGGCACCTGTAGCCCATTTCCTGCACACGCCTGTACACGGTGGTTCTGGATGTTTCTACTCCAGACTCAGTCCACTGCTTCCGCAGGTCCCCTAAGGTCTGGAATGGGTCCTTTTCCACAATCTTCCTCAGGGTCCGGTCACCTCTTCTGGTTGTGCAGCGTTTTCTGCCACACTTGTTCCTTCCCACAGACTTCCCACTGAGGTGCCTTGATACAACACTCTGGGAACAGCCTATTCGTTCACAAATTTCTTTCTGTGTCTTACCCTCTTGCTTGAGGGTGTCAATGATGGCCTTCTGGACAGCAGTCAGGTTGGCAGTCTTACCCATGATTGCGGTTCTGAGTAATGAACCTGGCTGGGAGTTTTTAAAAGCCTCAGGAATCTTTTGCAGGTGTTTAGAGCTAAATAATTGATGCAGATGATTAGGTTAATAGCTCGTTTAGAGAACCTTTTCATGATATGCTAATTTTTTGAGTTAGGAATTTTGGGTTTTCATGAGCTGTATGCCGAAATCATCAATATTAGAAACAATAAAAGGCTTGAACTACTTCAGTTGTGTGTAATTAATCTGATATATATGAAAGTCTAATGTTTATCAGTACACTACAGACAATAATGAACTTTATCACAATATGCAAATTTTTTGAGAAGGACCTGTTGGCTATAGATTTCCATACAACCTTACCAAAATGTAGCGCAGTCTAAAGGTTTATGAAATAATAGCATAACCTCTGACGCCGAACGCCCAAGTACACCATGACCAGTGCAGCCGTTAGCATACATTACAGGTAGACTGTCATACACACAGAGGCATTGAGAGTGTACAACAACATGTTGACTCATTCTCATTCTTTAACTTATCACAATAATAGCTTCTTTCTCCTCCTCCTGTCTTCTCAGTATTGGCTTGTTCCGCTCCGAGTCGTTCCCTACTCCTATTCTCCTCTCTCTGAATGCAACACGACCATTCCCTTTCTTATCCCACTCATTCCACTTTTCCATTGTAATCATCATTTCTTTCCATCCTCCGGTCCCACTCCAGTCCCAACTGCCTTGGTCTTCCTTCCACCCTCACTTTCCTCCTCCTCCTCTTTCATTTAGTCCTTTTCCACACTCGTTCTTTTTGTTTGCATCCAGCGTTTTTATCTTTTTCCACACTCCCACTCCATTGTTCCCCCTTGCATATTTCGGTTCTCTCCTTCTTTGACTGGGGGGTATAGCTGTCATCAGGCTTTTATCTCGCCATTTCCTTCATCCTTCTGCTTCCTAAGAGTAAACTGGAGTATTATCCTAACCTCTGTGCCTTTGTTTCCTCGCCTCCTATGGACAAAACAAGCTGCTTTGCTTCTATATGCTCTCCCCCTTTCTCTCTTTGCCTCCCACTTTTATTTCTGGGCACACAGCCACCGTCTTCTCCCTTGCAAATGAGCTACGAGTGCAACGACAGAAAATGATATGCAATTAGTACTCTGCTTTCACGGTGTGTGTGTGTGAGTGAGAGGGATTGAAAAGGTTTTATGCTGGTAGGTGTGACGATCTAAATCTGCAGGACTTTGGGGTTGGGTAATGTAGTTTTTATGTTCAGCCGTGCTCTAGAGATTTCCACTGAGAATCAGCCACCTGCGTCTCAGAAAAGTGGCGTTCTGATGCACAAGTAGGGTTTTATGGGCTGGTTTTCCTGTGACAGGGGTCACCACATTACACATCCTCTCTGATGTCAACCATTTCAGACCAATCATTAATTATAATTAATTTGCATTTGAACCAAACCTTTATAGCTCTCTTGGCATTGACCTGCTGTTACTGTAATCATCTTCTAAAAGAGATGTTTCTTTTATTAGAAGTGATCCTGTGTTGATGTTGGTGAATCTACATATATGACATGTACAATCAGAGCAGCATGAAGACTTCCACCACCTTTAGTAAAAGTGTAGTAAATTCAGTGTCATCTTGTCATGTTTTACAAACGAGGAGCAACACGACTGAAAGTGTTGTCGGCTCAGTGTGAGGCTTTAAAGATGAGACAGGAATTATTAACAAACCAATTATTAAAACCGTGCAGTGTGTACAAGACATCCACTCAATCAATTTCTGGATTTATTGTGTTTTTTGACCCCACACAATAAGAAGTTAACTCATTAACTGCCATTGACGACAAGAATCGTCATTTTAAATCCAACCGTTCACTGCCAGTGACGACTAAAGTTGTCCTTTTTTTACTGGGTGGGCGTCAGAAACATCCCAGCTCTGAAGCCGATCTCCATCCGCGTACGTCACGCGCCACGTGATCAGGAAGCAGAACATCCACGTGTTAGATCGTTTTGAGCCGCTGCTGTAAAAAAAAGTGAGGCGCGAACCGGAAAAGCTTCTGCCGATCACAATTCAACAACGATTATGAAAGAACGGATAACGCTCAGTATGTGCAGATTCTTCCTGATGTAAGAGGTGAGTCTACTCTTTGTTTTGGTAGTTTTGGCGCTGACATCATCCTAGCGCACAACGTTCTTTGACTCTTACAAAAAACAGTGAAAATGCTGAAAAACGCTGCAGCAAAGGGCTTCTCTGATCAGGAAACTGCTGACAGTGAATGAGTTAAACAGTTCTGACGTCTAATGTAATGATTAAAGTAGGCTCCCTGCATTTAACATGTTATGTCCATTTTCTCAAGTTTTTGTTAATGAAGTTAAACCAAAAGTTTTTCTAAAGGGCACCATCAGTCACTGCCTCTGTCAGTCCACCAGGCCACGCCTCCTTTTGGTGCATTTTTCAAACAGGAAGTGTGGATGGAATAAGACTGGTAAGAACGTGACTCACTGTTTAAAGAAAACTAAAACAGGTCTAGAAACGGAGTTTTTGAGGCTGACGAGTCTGAAATTAAAACGCCCAATCACGTGTCTTGCCACAGAGTTTTAATTATTAGCCTTCCATGGTGCCGGCAGACACAGATAGCTCGGGTCAGGAGAAATGGCCGCCATCTGCAGTAAGTAATTTTATGGTGTGAGAAGCAGTCAACAGCTGAGAGGCATTCTGCTGAGTTTCCTACAGAAACTAATGGCTGATGATGAGTTTCCACTGCACATTTTTCATACCGTAGTAGTAATATTTACCCTAAAACTGGACTGGAACTCCTGGCATCTGATGGGTGGTTATTAGTGGCATGTTGCTAAATACGTAAAGGAGCTCAGTTTTGGTTTCCATAGAGCTGGATCCTCTCGTGTGTCCCTATAGGTTAGTGTGATATTATGCAGACTCGGTGATGAAAATGTTTTTCATGTGCTCACACTGGGGCGGTACGGATGTACTAAACACTGGGTCAGAAACTGTTTGTGTTATTCAGAAGCATAGAGATGATGCGGGGGGATTCAGCTTCATTACCAATGACATGCTGACAGCTTGTAGTTGCTGGTTGCTATAGTAACGTAAGTAATGCACAAGTATGTCATGGTGCAAAATAAAAACATCTGGGAAGTAAAGCTGGGCATTCAAAGTCGCAAGCTGTTTAACTCGTGCATGAAAGGTTTAATTTTAATGACAAAAGCCTAATCTTAATTATACGGTACCTAAACCATCACAGGATTCGTCTAAACGAACCACACCGTGATTTGTAATTATCTCAACGCATGCATGTAAATAACCAAACACATTAAATTTGAGTCCATGTTGGCCTGCAGCTTACATTCACCATCGGATGGAGTGTGTTGGGCTGCTGCGTCTCGCCTCGGCCTGGATTAAACCTCTGCACTGGTGGATAAACAACATCTGCATGGTCCTGACCCGGACTATAGATGAAAGTGTACACTTCGTCTTTGAAGCTGCTGGAGGGAGTCCTGTTAGGTCCAGATTTAGTTTGGGTTCACCAAGACCAGAAGACCTGATTTGTCCTGGTGTCCTTTAAAGTAGAGCTTTAGTGTAGAGCCTGGATTTTTGTTCAAAAGAGACCGACTCTAAAAGGAATTTAAACCTAAAAAACATCTTGAGATGCGTGGTCCAGACTAGACTTCGTTACACTCGGGGATTTTCAGTGTTAGACGGCATCTGTATTCACAAAATGTAAAAACGGCCAGATATAGCTCCAGTTAAATGTTTTCCTGTGAAAAGGAATCTAATATGTTGCTGTAAATAATTCAGAGGTACATTTATTTTTCTGCAGCGTGTCTGGTGGATTGAGTTCACCAGAAAGAAAATGTAAAATATATTCAAGCACATTCATTGCCTTGAGCGAGGTTATTGTCCAAACAGTGAAGCCAAATGGTAAATGTGTCTTGCTGTGTGGTGAAAGTACCAACGGCCTTTCAAAGAACGCGCTGACATCTGTTTCCCTTTTAAGAGTAAACAGCAAAAGGATAATCGATGAGCCATACGTGTGCAAAGACCCATAGAAGTTTTAAACACTCTACAGCAAAATACACCTACAGGCGAAAAACATCAAATCTCATTAGAAGCCCCATGATGAGCTTTAGTAAAGATAAGTAAAGAAATAAATACATTTAGCCAAGACCAGCTTTCATTTTGAGTCACTATATGTGCGAGAATGTGTCGTAGGAGCCAGATCAGCTATTTTAAGGCACAATGTATGATAAAACATTACCGTTGGCACAATGGAGATGTCACTTATCTTAAATAGGAGTTATTTTCATCAGCCTGAATTCATACCTTCAAATGATACGGTCTGTTTCAGTGAAGCGGCACCCACGCCTGCTCCAACTGATCGCGCCTACAACAGCACGTTATTGGTGGTCTAGCGGTTAAAGCATCTGCCTTTCAACTATTTATTTTTTTTGCTAGGTTGTGAGTCCGGTTTGACTCCGGTGTTAGCAGCAATTTAGCAAGCTGAAGCAAATTTAATATTTTAATATTTTAGTTATATTGATTACTTTCCACAAATTATTTTGTGTCTAAAGATCTTGAAATTTGGTCATTTTCAAGCAGCATTTTAATTGTTTTACTCACCTCACCTCACATGGACTCACACTGGCTAAATAAACAGACAGGAAAACAAAAAGGTTAGTCCTCTTATTTTATACAGTTTACCTAGCCTAGTGAACTAGACCAAATTCTTGCTTTGCAAAGTTTGGTCTAGGCACGCTCCATTGGAACCTCAGCAGCTCCTACCAGGACTCTGGCTAGCCAATCACAGCTCTCTAGAGGGGTTTCAAACACATAAAGAGCTGTGATTGGTCTATAATGGTGGGCCAATCATAGTTCTCTATCTGCTTAGTGAACAAATCACAGAGCTTTATCCACTTTGTGGGCCAATCAGGGCACTCTATACAGCTGGTGGGTGGGATGATGCAACAGAGTGAAACAAGAGTATGTCACATTCATTGTCCAGTGGAATGCGGAGATCATTTGAAAGACAACAGTAGAACCCGCCCCACAACCGAGAGCCGTCAATGGAGCATGGCCAGACTAAGTAATACATTTATTTAGTCTGGCTTGCCAGGCTACAGTTTACCAATAAAGGATTGAAAACATAATACTGGCAAGTGCAGATAAAAAAGAAGAATGAAAGCTAATGCAGCGACCAGGAGTCGAACTGGTGTTAAACAGCATACCAGGGAGGCACTCGAACCACTGGACGACTACTACTTTACGTGCATCTGTGGACAGAATGCATGGTTTTTACGGCAGTGTTTTGTCTCCAATGCGGAAGCAATTTGTCAGAATGTCCACTCTGGTACCATATAATTTAGTGTTAAGGATGGGCTACATATGTGTAAAACGATTAATAAGATGTGATAATTCCATATAAATGTGAAATTTCAATCTGATTGATCTTTGAATGTTCAATCAGAAGACTTCAGTTTCTTTTACTTATTCAGGGACCATAAACACACTTCATATTAATTCAGACAGAGTCAGGCATATTGTTTATGAAAGTGAATTTATTACCATTTCCCTAAACTAATGATTATACAAGACAATGATGGAGTGAATGAAGTGATGGAATGTAATGGATGGAGGGACTGAATGTAGTGGATGAAATGGTGGAATGGACGCTAGATATTTTAGCAAAACCTTTAAGTATCTGAGAGAGTTTGTGGAGTCTGAGTTGTAAAATCAATTTGGCTGTATGTTTGGTAAACTATAGAGATTTGTTTATTAAACCATCCAACGCAATTAGTGCCGAGTCTACGCACCCTTGTGTGGAGATCCTCATGCGATCCAGGGGGTCAAGAGGTCAGGATGGACACTGCCGATGGCGTGGACCTCTAGGTAGCAGGAACTCGTAGATTAGCTCCAATATTACCCGTCTAGTCTGAGATCTCTCCAGGTCATGACAGGAGGCTGGAATGCTTGTTTTGAATCTGAGGCTATTTGGCGGCTCTTTAAAGAGCCGTTGTGTCTGTATTCCCTTGCAAGCGTTGCAGAGAGGCTTTGACCTGATGGCAAAAGAGAGGATGGTTTCAAAGTGCTTGTTCACCGGTTTAGCCGGATCGGGAGTCCGCTAGAAGCGGACTAGATCAGGAAGTAATTCTTCTAATTATAAATTTGGCAAATCAGAATTTGACACGTTTGGGTGCATTACCAAAAATACCTTGGAATGTCACGCCTTCCCTCAGATACTCAGAGATGTTTACTCTTTGTCTGAATGGGAATGTTTAAACATTTATGTGAAGTGAATATTAAACAGTAATAATCTTCCTATAATGTGCGTGAGTATACTGATAAATGAACTACTGATCTGGTGTAGTTCAAGATCTGAAATGAATCATTGCAGGAAAAACATTCATTTTAACACATCCTTGATTAAAGCGTACATTTTTCAAACATTTTAGGATTTAACAAGAGCAGATTAGACGACCTTATGCAATTATCACATTTTAAAAGTCCTTTATGATTCAAGGAAGATGAACTTTACTCAGAGTGAAAATACAGGAGTCTCGTCTCTGTATGAGACCTTGGCTGAAGATGTTATGTCTTGTTTTTAGCTTTCTGGTTTGGAGGCCAGACAGATGGTGTGTTTGTGTCTGCAAATTGAAAGTTACTTTCTGGTCATTATTTTGGTGAAAACTTTAATTCATTACATTTGTGACATGAAGGGCACGTTCTCAACTGCTGTGTAAAATCTACCGCTCTATTCCCACAACTTGGAAGAAGTGGGCGTTGGTGACCTACTTCCAGGGTAGGTGGGTTTCAGGTCCAAGACTAGCTTCAGGTGAAGGAGCATTGTCCGATGACGCACTTGGGCAACTTTGAATAGGGGCAAAAGGTTTGGGGGTATTTCTCATGAGGAAATGTTAATGTCACTTGGTAAAAAGCTCAAAAAAGTAAAATTGGTCATGATATGGAACCGGTTAAGTATTCAACATCTTGAAACCTACCATCACCATGAAAGAACATTTATGTTGGTGAGGAAACGCCTGATTTTGTGGTGGATGGTGTTGCTTAGGGATGCAAGAAAATATTCATGCACGGAAATTTACACACAATACGAGGAAATATTGCACTATTTTGTGTTAAAATTTCAAATCGATATTTTAAAATGGTGTATTGACTTGTTATTGAGAACTTGCACGTAACAATGTGTTGTGGTGTAACTGAAACTCCCAACAACTAGGTGGCAGCAGTTTTTACTGCCTTTATTCTAAAAGAACGAGATCTCGCAATAACACTGGATGTGTCTTGAAAGTGTCTGGCCTAAGTTTCCCAATTAAATTCAGTCCTAAAAATTGCAAACATTGTCTGTTTTTTGGTGCCACGGTACATCAGATCGTTACCCGTGGATTGCAATATCTACCACACCACCATTTATTGCCAATACAACCCCCCATTGCAAAACAACAGTACATCATATGATTTTTTTCTATTGATGCAATGGGAGTCTCACTTTATCTGCTGCTTTTTTACTTTACTCTGATGAACTCCTCAGTAGCGATGGGTACCGAATTTCCGACTCGAAGAACATGAATGGGCTCTAAAGTTTGGCTTCACTTTACTAAATGCGACGGGTGATTGGGTGAAGATGAAACCAGCGACAACGATCTAAGTGAGACATCCTCATCTTAATCTGCTCCTGTAGGTAAACTGTTTAAGATAACGTTAGCTTGATATGTTAGCTTCCGTTCCGCTAATAGTGCGTTCGCTTTCTCCTCGGAACTCAGAATTTCCGACTAGAAGAACATGAACGTGCTCTAAAGTTTGGCTTCACTTTACTAAATGCGACGGGTGACTGGGTGAAGATGAAACCAGCGACAACGATCTAAGTGTGAGGCATCATCGTTTTAATCTGCTCCAGCAGCTAAATAAACTGTTTAAGATAACGTTAGCTTGATATGTTAGCTTCCATTGCCACCATTGTTATCAGCTAATGGTGCGTTCGCTTTCTCCTCGGAAATTCTAACTTCCCAGTAGGAAAAATCAAATGAAAAAGGACGGCAAAAGGAATGAAGATGCACAGTAAATTTAGTTCACAGTAAAGATGTTTGCTTCAGTTTAATTATCAGCTTATAAAACTACGAGGACGATGTTAAAATACAAACAGTTGTATGTTATTTATCGTGATATTTATTAAATATGGTTATATATTGAGAAAAATATATATTTAACTATAAAAGAGAATTAAAATATTAAACACTCAAAAGTATCTAAAATTGGTACCGTTAAGTACATGTATCGATTCCTAGGTATCGGGAATTAGTACCGGATCGATTCAAATGTCAAAGGTACCCATCCATACTCTTCAGACAGTCGTTTTATTTATTTAGAGTCTTGATCTTAAGTCTCTTTATTCGTGCTTCACTAGTTAAAAATATATATTATTAACACTCCACATGTGTTGAACCCAGGAGCTGAAGTGTTTTTGTGAGTGTTTGCTCACTTGAAGTAGGTGGCTCACCATTATTAATCTCATGTTTTCATTTTTTAAATGAGTCATTGGAGAGTTCTTAACCCAGTTTTGTTCATTTAAGCAAACACTTGAGTTGTTTTACCTTGATGCCGGACAATTTTTTTTACCCTTCTGAGACTGAATGTTTCGTCTCACACTCCGTCGTTGTCGGCATTGGAGTAAAAATAAATAAAATGGCCAGAGAAACGTTTCTACAGGAATATTACAATATAAGGACCCTGTATGTGAGCTTGTGTACATCCATATTTTTTATTTCAGTGACACATCTGACATGACTTTCTTGTAGAAAATGTCTTAATGGGAGGCGTGTAAGTTGAGATCAGTGTGGGGAAAAGGATAAGTAGAAGAGCTGCACAAATGAAAAACCTAAAGGAGAAACACATTATGAAATAGTGTTCCTATGCATAGTACATACCTCCATACGTAATGCTTTTTGGTGCAAATTTCCATTTTTAAAGCCAAATATGGTTATATGTGAATTGTATAGGTCCAAAGTTTTTTTTTTTTTTTTTTTTTTTCATTAGGTCTTTCTGAAAAACAATTTTCAGACGAAAGAAGGTAACTTATTTTGTTCACAAGATATCTTTGTTGTGGTGTGTCCCGCATCGTCTTTTGAACAATCAGTCACTGAGGCAGCATGCCAAAAACTGTTTACCCACTACGGCTTCAACATCTTGCAGCAGTTGGAGTTTTAAAGGCATAATATGTAACTTTTTCATATTTAAAAAAAAAGTTCTTAGGCTAGAATGCGCTAAAATGACCCTTTATAGGGATAATGAGATGTCACTGTGACCCCCACCTCCCCCTGTGGCCAGAACTCTGGTCCATGTTGGACTTGTAAAGTGGAGCTGACATACCTGGTGCTGAAGTCTGCTTCCAGCACAGTTCCTGCATGCTTTTAGATCATGATCACTGATTTGTTTGATTTAATGATAAATCGCTCCTGTAGAGACTAATCAAGGTTGAGGAGACATATCAACAGTTAGATTAGGGTGTTAAAATGACGAACGTACAGCAAGGACTTAAATTTCACTTTTGGTTTCACTAGTGAACACTAGGGGTACTAAACGCAAGTCAAAACTGCGTAGTATCCCTTTAAGTTAATCAAATCACTAAAATAACATTGCTGTCTGCCAAGGACTTGAACAGATTTGTCCTTTCAGCCCGAGGCCTGCCGATCTTTTCCAAGACTTGTTCTTTGTTTTGTTTTCCGAGTTAAGTTTGAAGAGTTCCGAGTAACCACAGATAAGATGTACCCCGTAAAACGTAACATTAGCCATGCAAATGTTGTTTTTTCCCGATAATAAAAGGCCACCAGTGCTATACCCTCACTCATAAGACACGACTGTTCTGTAATGCACATCGGCTAGCTGTGTTGGTGAAAACACGTCAGACGGTACAGATGACGATCAGGTTTGATTAGTTATCACCTTTATCACATCTTGCGAGTTTGCAGGAATGGTGGTAATTATAAATGGTGTCCAGGTTTAAAACCTTGGCTGAATGCCGCAGGACTGTCCTGCGCTGCTCCCTATCTCCATCTTCAGGCTCTTTAAAGGTATCCAGTGACTGCATCTGGTTTTTCAGCCTTTGTAAAATATTTGTCATCAATGTGCATGTTTCCTGAACATTCCATTTTAGCTTTGTTTTTACTAAAATTTCAACAACTGGCCGACCTTGAGATGGACCACTGCAGCTTGGAAGTGCGTGCTAGTTTGTGGAATTTTGGGTAAAATGTGATTAAACTTTGGTTGTTTTTGTTTATTCATGGTTGTAGATGTGGTGTTCCTCAACCTTTTAGATTTCTGTGTGACTAAGAACAAACTAGAGTTTGGTTAGTTTTGGTCAGCGGTAGTCAAAACACGCTAAAGGGAACATTTGGAAAGATTTTTAGCCAGTGAACAATTATTACGGTGTTTTTGATTGTTTTATGATGCGTTCACATAGCAACAAATGGTAAATTGTAAATGGCCTGCATTTGATATAGCACCTTCTAGAGTCCTGAAACCCCCCAAGGCGCTTTACAACACAATCAGTCATTCACCCATTCACACACTGGTGGGGATGAGCTACAATGTAGCCACAGCTGCCCTGGGGCGCACTGACAGAGGCGAGGCTGCCGAGCACTGGCACCACCGGTCCCTCCGACCACCACCAGCAGGCAAGGTGGGTTAAGTGTCTTGCCCAAGGACACAACGACAGACTGAGCAGGGCTCGAACCTGCAACCTTCCGACTACGGGACGAGCACTTAACTCCTGTGCCACCGTCGCCCCACAACAAATGTCGAGTTTTTTTTGACAATGTCACAAATATGAGCAAATACACATTATATTCACCTCAATGCAATTGCATTGAAATTATGATTTTATTTGTTTTTAGTCGAGAATACACAGTCTTCTATTTGGCTACATTTATAAGCCACATGCTTTTCCACCCAGATAATGTCAGTCAACGCCTGACTCGTAATGCACGGTATAGACGGTATACAGCAGAAGTCATATAAGTTTAGTCAACTATAGAGATTTTGACTCTACCAACCAACCAAGGTTTCGCGTGAATTTTGTCACGCTGCGTCAACCTTAGAAGGCGGGGCACCATCGGACCTGGTTTGGGTTTAAAGAGTTGAATAAGTAGAAGAAGAACAACCTCAGTGAAGTCTTATCTGTGTTAATAGCTTGATTAAACAAGTTCCCTTGGCACGGTTGGCACACAGGCTTCCAATCCTTTGAAACATCTATGATTCAGTTAGAAAATATTTCCGTCTGCAGTTTCTATCATTTATTTCAAAGGTCCAGTCTGAAAACGGCTCCACTCTCCCACTCTGTGCTGCTTGTGCACACAGAAGTCAGACCTGCTGATCAGCAGATGTGAGCACCGCTCAGCTACAGGCAGAGGAAAAGGACAAGCCTCCAACCTTAACTTACCGTTGTTGAAAAATAAAGCAGGAAAACATCCTTTCACAATCAGTTATTCACTAGAGCAGCACGTAACTTCTACAAACCAATAAAAAGCGAGTCAGAAAAGCAGGAAGAAATTCAAATTCGGTTTTTAATTTTGTGCTTCAGTTTGCATTTTCATCACATTTATCTGGTATTTTATTTAAAATATCGTCTTTCTTCATGTTACTGTAGGGTCATTTTTGTGTTAGTTTGTGTAGGTTGTCAGTCGTCCAGGGCATGGTGATCTAGAAGGCTTAGATTGGAAACGGCTAGACTTGAGATGTTTCATTTCTCATCCAAGAAGCTTCTTCAGTTCTGAAACTTGGGGTTGGGAGTAGGAGGCTAATGGGGTGTGGTCTGATGGGACAATAGGAGCCGCTAGTGAGGCCCTCCCTTTATTCAGCTCCCTGTTTGTGTCGTTAGTGCTGATCATCCTAATAGGTCCCCAGCAAAGGCCTCCTGTGCACTGTTCTGGTTCTATTGCCCATTCCTACTTCCGACTACATTTGGACCTTCTCATCTTAAAGATTACATCAACTATTAGGTAATAAGCTTGTTTTGAATCTTTTCATTGACAACCACCCTTAAAATTCTGATGTATATGAATGGTGGTCAGTAGAGGTGATTAATGCAGAAATATCAAGAAATTGAAGGCACTGATCTCCTCTAGCTGGCCTTTTCCATTATTCATGTAGATTTCTAGTCTTTTTTAATCTATTTTATATTATGTTGACCCAAACCAGAACCAAACTGAATACTTTTGTAGTTTAGACCATTTTCCTGGCAGCTCTTCAAGCTCTTACTAGTTGAGTCTTCTCATATTTCCTAGTTTATAGTGACTGATGACGATGTTTCCTGGGTTCACTGTTGAACCTGAGCTCTGGGATGTTGCACATGGGTTGAGCTGACCCAGGCTTCCTATAAATGAACGTACTCTGAGTAGTTTATTGCCGCAACATCTGATTACTACTGTTACCTTTAGCCCATAGTGTTCTAACACATCTACATAATACAGACCAGTGAACTGTGAAAGCATGATTTTCTAATGCAGAGGTACTCTCTTCCTGAGCATGAGCAGGTGCTGCTCATCAACAGCGTTTGATCAGCAGCACCTGGCTGTTGCTAATAATATTAATTGTTGTGGAAGCTTAAAAAATCTTAGTCTGACTCCAAGATTTGACATTTCGTCTTGTTTTTGTTTTGTTGGGCTGCTTCACTGTTAAGTGTATCACATACATTAACAATCAATCAATCAATCAATCAATCAATCAATTAATCAATCAATCAATCCTTTATTAATCCCAGAGGGAAATTAGAGGTGAGGTTTTCACAGCATCTGCATTCCTTCGTGGGGGTTTTAGTTGCTTGCAGCTCAAGGCTACCAGGGCGTCAGATTCAGATAACAAGAATTTGTTTGGGTCAGGCTGAGATAATTTTCCTCTCTGCCTTCAGTCTTTAAACTGATCATTTCCAGTCCTTCCTTGAAGCCAATTTTGGGTTTTTAAACCTGTCCATACCGTCCGGTGACTCTCTCCGAGATGACATCCATTTTGCGCACTAATACCGGTATCGCAGGTAGAACATTGTCCAGCTTACGATTCACCTCGAGTAACGTCCCAGTCTGAGAAGTCTCCACACAGACGGTGCTTTCCGTGGGTGCAGGTCGCCCTCCAATCGCTCCCGTCTTCCCAAATTTCCAGAAAACCAGATATCCTCCCACTCCAATTAGGAGAAATCCAGTGATCATCAGACCGAACATCCACACATCTTCGATGTCCTCAATGGACAGCTGGCTGAGGCATATGATCTTCCACTCCTTCCAGGAATCCAGTATATACCCCACCGGGTGCGTCCCCTGTGGACATGTGGGAGGCCCCTGCTCCGTTCTCATTGTTGAAAAAATCTTATCGATCGCGTTGAATGACCAGTTTATCAAATCCATGATTAGTAAAAATAGTTTTTTCAGAAGAAATGCAGAGAAGCGCTCTGTGGGCAGACAGGACAAAGAGCCTTGGGGGAAAAAAGATAAGGGAGCGAAAGAGGGAAGCGTCTGTACTCCTCGAGTGCCTGAAGAAGAAAAAGGGTGTGTTTAAAGCAATTGATCTTTCAGAGGTCAACAACTAACTATTTTGAGGCGATAATCTGTTTACAATCCATACAAAAACAATGCAGAACTATTTTACGGCCACATTTTGGGTAAATACATTTTTTTGGGTATGAAAGACAGATAAAACCTTGAATCAGAGTGAATTTGGCATTACCCACTGAGACCGAGAGTTCTCTGTTGATTTTGTGGTATTTTGGCAGCTGGTGGGTAGCTTTTATGTTGCCGTGTAAGTAAGACGTTTCCCCACCCACTGTCTGTCAATAACTTAGATAAAATGTTTCCAGAAAACCTAAAGGCAAGTTTTTAGTTCAAGGGAAGGATTTAAGATATGCATTAGGCTGAGCAAGGTCATGAAGATTAACCCGGTGAGTCTCTTTTGAGCTTTATATTTAAATAAATGCATACAGATGAGGCAGCATTGATGAAGGTTGGAGCGTAGGGAATCGGAGGGAAACGAAGGCACACTCTGTCTAGCTAAATGAGATTAAAACTAAAACAAATGTAAGTAGCGTAACACTGTGTGCATGCGTTTGAGTAAAAATTCATTTGTCAAATAGTTTTCTTTGGATCATATTAAGTGTGCACAAGGGAAACGACGGCAACGGCTTGCACAGCGCTCGGATTGTTTGTGGTATTTTGGTTTGAGAGAATGGCAGAAAAGGAGCATTTCAATTTCTGCGATATGATCCGTTTTCACAGGTCAGGCTCTGCACACAGAGCCGATGGCTGCCAATATAACCAAATGTCACACAGACATGATTTCATCAGAATTAATCAACGCTTGAGGAGAGCAGCCTTGGTTTATTGGCTGAAGCAGTCGGTCATTAGTCACAGGAATGCTTCAGTCACATCCTGGACTTTCCTGCAGCTCTGGTCCGTCGCTGGTGCTAATGGGAACTGTGGTAGACTCAACCAGCATTCATTCTACATGTCCATCTGAGATTCTTTGCATTTTGTCTAATTTTTAATTTGGATTAGATTATGTAAAACTTGATGGACTGGATGCCCAGGAGTTAATTTCAGGTGGCTCACAGTTGTTCGTAGTGGGGCCATGGATCTGTGCAGCAAAGTGCTGCAACAAGCACATTTCCTCATCTTCAGTTCCTGCTGTTAGCTTTAGGTTGTAGACCTCGATCTGTCTAATCACCTTCCCGTCTCCAACAGTGTTGACCTGGTGCATGCTCAGCTGCGTATTTGTGAGGGCCGCAGTCTGCCAGAACTCGGCCTCAAGCAAGACAAGATCCGGGTGAACGGCTGTGCCATCCAGTGCAGGGTGACGACTGAAGACCCATCTAGAGGCTTCCAGCCAGACACGGGAAGGATCGAGGTAGGCTTCATCTTGAGTTAGCTCCTCAGACTTCCACACTCTGCACTCAGAAGTTTACTTACAGGTCACGGACAGGGGTTCACATGAGTTTGGGACTTTAATTGGCCGATTTGAACAGTCCTCTGGGGTGAACAAGTTAAAAGTCATCGTGGATTTTCTGTCATCCACACAGGCTCAGATTTACACACACATATGCTAAGCTGGACTTGGATCACTCTAAGGATCTGGATAGATTATTTAAGTGTGTTGCTATTTGGCACAAACCAGTCCTTTTATTCTTATTCTACATGTTTTCGTCAGGTTGAGGCCTGGTTTTTAGAAATACCATTCCATAAACTGGAGGTTAGCCTGCCTGATCCCATCAGAAACCAGTTGTGATGTGTTTGTGGTCATTGTCTCGTTGGATCATCAAAGTAGGCCCGCATTTCCACCATCTAGCTGAAGATAAAAGCTAAGTGAAGTTAAATAAAATGCAGGTAGGTCTTCTTTCTTACCCCTCCTTTCCACCGGAGCCGTCAGCAGCACGTCTTGCTCGCGTAAGCTGCTGCTTGGCCCTTCCCACCAGAGACGCGTACAGCAGGGGAGCAGCTGTCACCGACAGAGCACGAAGTCACACGAGTGACTTCATCAGTAAACACAACAACAAGCAAGAGAAAACTACAACATGGCTCCAAAAGGTTTGTGTTTTATGTTCTGTCCGTTTTATAATCACCAATACGGACCTGAAAAATGAAGGAGACCGCTAGCTAGGTGATAACTTCTCACGGGGCCGCACATTTAGTAACTTTTTTTAAAGTAAAGCAACTGGAAGGCAGTACGTTTCTTTATTCTGAAAATCTCTGGAGCTTTGCGCCGTTTCCGCATCCGATTTCCTGTCTTTCCTTCCCCAAAAATGTCGAACTTGACCCATTTCAGAGGCGTAGCGCGTAGAAAATAGAACCGGCGCGTAAGGGCCGCGACATGCTGCTCCTGAGACGCGGCCGACTCGCGCTGCTGACGGCTCAGGTGGAAAAGGTTCTCTTGACCACAGTGGTTCCTATCAGCAGCTATGACGTGCTGCTGCAGTAACGTGCTGCTGACAGCTCCGTCACGGCTCCGGTGGAAAGGAGGGGTTATTACATCCACTGTGTTCAGTACTCCTGTACCAATGCATGACTCTACCTCCACCATGCTTGGAAATTGAGAATCGAGTGGGAAGACGTTTGGTTTGGAGTTGTTTCTGGATTCTCTGACCATAGCAGCTCAGCAGAGCTTCGTGTCTGTCACCAACAGTGTTGCACCATATTCTGCAGCCATTCGATTATTTTTCTCAAGGTGGGAGCCTAAAGGAAGGGGTCAGACTTGGCTTGCTTTAAAGGCTTTTTCAAGAACAAAGACAGCGCCTTCAAGGTTTGAAAGCCTCCACTTCAACATACAAGACTTTGTTGTTGAAACCAAAGAACTTATTTTTTCCCCTGAAGGCCTTGCCTCGTCCCCATGGTTTATGTTTATGTATTTAGCAGACGCTTTTGTCCAAAGCGACTTACAAGTGATAATCGGCATGTTACCCTTGAGGCTAACAACAACAACAACAACTTGACATCAGTCATGGAGAGGAGGGAACAAGGAGTGGACAGTAGAGAGGGGGGACGGGTGCAGGGAGGGTGCTAGTTTAGAAGATGGTCTTCAGGAGTTTCTTGAAAATTGAAGAGGAAGCCCCTGTTCTGGTGGTGCTTGGAAGGTCATTCCACATTTGTGGAACGATGCATGAGAAGAGTCTGGATTGTCCTGAGCGTGGTGTAGGCGCTGCTAGCCGACGATCCTGTGATGACCGGAGCGGCCAGGCCGAGACGTAGCCTTTGCAAGAGGATTCAGGTAGATGGGAGCCGTACCATCTCGGACTTTGTATGCTAGTGTTAGCAATTTGAATTTGATGCGTGCTGCTAGCGGTAGCCAGTGGAGCTCAATGAACAGAGGGGTGACGTGTGCTCTTTTTAGCTGGTTGAAGACCAGACGCGCCACTGCGTTCTGGACCTTTTGAAGAGGTCTCACAGTACAGCCTGGAAGACCAGTTAGAAGGGCATTGCAGTAATCGAGGCGGGTGATGACAGTAGATTGCACCAGGAGCTGGGTGGCATGTTGTTGATCTTTAGTATGTTATACAGCGCAAAGCGGCATGAACGAGCAACAGAGGCAACATGATATTTACAGGTCAGGTGTTCATCAATCACAACACCCCGATTTCGAACTGCCTTTTGAACATCCATTTTGATATGTCAGAGAGACAGTTTGATATTCGGGCAGAGACAGTGTGGTCGTCCGGTGGAAATGACAGATAGAGCTGGGTGTCGTCTGCATAGCAGTGGTAGGAGAAGCCATGTGATCGAATGATCTCACCCAGTGAGGTGGTGAATATGGCAAAGAGAAGAGGTCCTAGTACAGAGCCCTGGGGAACTCCTGTGACAAGATGGTGCACGGTAGAGGATTGTCCAAGCCAAGATACACTGAATGATCGTTCTGTGAGGTACGATTCAAACCAGGCATGTGCTTCCTCTGTGATGCCCATGAGACCCATGGTCTCCTACATAGTTCAGGTTGTCTCTAATGGAGCAGGAGGGTTCAGGTGGTGATGTGAACTGTCTTCTCTGTGGACATCGGTGTTCCACCAGGTTCATGGTAGACTCGGGACTTGGTGCTTCCTGGGTTGTTCCACAACATTCCTTTCATCTGTGACAAATAAGCATCAGTCAATCCAGTAAGAAGTAGTGAATATACTTCCATCAATGGTGCACAACAGTAAATGGTGACTAGTGATTTTCTTTATACATTTCATTCTAGATTGATAACATAAAAGAGCTGTGGTAGGGAGATTTTATAAACGTTGTTCACATGGAAGCTCATCTTAGGTCTGAAACCGTTATAGCTGAACATTCCTAATTCTGCACTTCCAACGTTTTCGAGCTTTTCTGTTTCTGCCAACAAGAGCCCAGCTTTTTTTGGTTTTACTTGCCAAAGCTCTGGTGTTCTTTCAGCCAAGCAGGAATATTTTAGGAACATAAAGTTTATAAATGAAAGTCGTTTATCAAAAACAAACAACGAAGGCTTTCAAAGTGAGTTGTGAATTTGTATTTCTGTGTGAATCTCTTCGGTGTTATATTTTTCCTAGAGGTGTGTGTTCAGTTTTGTTTGCAAGTGGAAAAATCTTCAGTGTTTTTCGTCACGTTTCTCTTGGCAGTCGCTTTTTGGTGTCGTTTTGTCTCGGTGTGAGACTTTCTTTGTCAGTGTTCACACGCGAGGAGACGCAAAGGTCATTATGAGCGTGTATCCACCCGTAGACTCATATTCTGTTTGTCTACACACCGCTGAATCATTTATCCTCCTCCACTTTTTCCACATGGCAGCCCTATGTACAAAAGTTGTGCATTTCAATTTCCTCAGATTTATCTGCACTCCTCACACGTAATGGCACTACAAATGCTGGTTTGGAAGAAGCGGTGAGACAGGCTCATCCCTCACTAGAAGCGTCTGGCTTGTGATGTGATGAGATTTACATACCTGGATTTGGGGATTTTCTGCCATTCTCCCTCAGATCCTCTTGAGCTGTTTCAGGTTGGATTGAGCGTGTCAGGCCGCAGCTATTTATAGGTCTGAACCACAGATGCATATTCAGGTTGAAGTCAGGTCTTTGACTGGTCCACCCAGTCACAGTTGGCCCGAAGCTGCTCCTGTGTTGTCTTGTGTTTCGTCTGGGATTACTGACGTCTTTATTATTCTGAGCCAGGCGTGGGTCAGGCTGAGCTCCTACCCAAGTGTCACTGGATCACAGTAAGAAAACAAATCATTTAAACTGGATCATGATGATGTTTTATTGAATAACACAACCAAGCTACAAATATGAATACTACTGTTTAGATATTATCACTCACTGATGCAGAAAAGTGAGTCACTTAATGAAATCGATGTCAGAAATTTCATGACTCTAATTTAAAGCGGCATTATGGAAGTGTGACAGCCAAAACATGTATAGAAATAATAAATGTCTTCTTCATACATTCTCCTGCAATGCCCTGGTCCTGTAGAATGAGCCCTGGCATTTTTACTGTGATTGCCTGTTTTTCTGTAAAATCACAGAAAAAGAGAGATGCTCGGGTCGAGCAGGCTGCTTCATGCGCGTTCACGCTCAGGCATCGCCCGTAGCATTTGCTATCCGTAGCTTTAGCAGCAGAGAGAGAGGCAGTGCCACTTTGTCGCTGTTCCTAACGCCTAGTGACAAAGCTAGCTACATTTCTGAGGACCCTTAGCTACTTTCTGTAGAACTTTCTTCTAGATATTTCCTGCAAATTAGCAACAAAATAGCCATTTTCACTCCGAACCGTTCTTTGGTTTGACGTTGTTTCAGCTGTCATCAAGGGTATAAAAGTTACAGATACAAAAGACGAGACGGGTGTTTGTAGTTCTCATCTCAGCGCCCCCCGGCTCAGTGCTAGTGAGCCGGTAATAAACGGCTCCTTTTCTCCTGTCATGATTCTTAGAACGGAGTTCAAATGCTTCCATCTTCATTTAATCAGATCACACATCTTGCCAGTGAATATCCTTTAGGTACTTAGTCTTCATCAGACTTGTTCAAACTCAAACTGAGACTCCGCTTGTCTTTTGCTGAGGAACATCCGTTGTCTGGCTCCCGACTGGCCTCTCTACCTCAGAGGTCCAAATCACAGGAGTGCTGCAGTGGTGGTTGTCCTTGGTCATGGAAGTCTCTCCCATCCTCACGTCGGATCAATAGCTGAGGTGACTGTCAGGGCCTTGGTCACTTAGCCTACCAAAGCACTTTTCTGTAGATAACTTGTTTTGCCTGACGGGCCACTCAAAGTAAAAATCTGGTTCTCTTTATTTTAAAGGAGACATATTGTGGCTATTATACCGAGTTATGATATGTAGTCTGTACAAAACATTTAATGAAGTTCTTTGCACCAAATTCCCCTCATATGAAGCAATTTCATCAGTTAAATGCTTGGTATTTTCAGTACCTTCCAGAATGAGTTGTTTAAAGGGCGCTGCCACTTAAACTCATTAACTGCCGGCCGTTTTCTGATCAGAAAAGACCTTCGCTGTCAGCATTTTTCAGCGTTTTCTGTTTTTTTTTTAAGAGTCACAGAACGTTGCGCGCTAGGATGATGTCAACGCCAAAACTACCAAAACTAAGAGTAGACTCACCTCTTACATCAGGAAGATTCCACGCGTTTCGAGCGTTATCCGTTAGGGCTGGACGATAATTCAATATATCTATCGATAGACGTGGTACGATGGGAAAAGAAATGGGTCAATAAAACTCTGAAAAACATGTCCTTTTTCCATTACAACCTTTTTTCATTATAACCTATCAGGTAGCAGCATACTAAACTCACTACCTACTCCTAACCAATCAAAACCACAGTCTCGGGTACGCTGCCATACCAGGCTTTCCCCTTCTCAAGCCAAAACAGAGCATGAAGCAGCAAGATGTCTGAGAGAGGAGGTGACAAAAAAATAAAATACCAAAAATAAAAAGGCCAGGGCTGTACGTAAAAGATATTTAGTGCAATTTTAAAAATACTTTTCAATAATCATCGATATTGATCAATATAAAAAACTATTATCAATATACTTTTTTTCTATATCGTCCAGCCCTATTATCCGTTCTTTCGTAGTCTGTTGTTGAATTGTGATCGGCAGAAGCTTTTCTGGTTCGCGCCTCACCTCTTTTTCAGCAGCTGCCCAAGACGATCTCCCAACACATGGATTTTCTGCTTCTTGGTCATGTGACGCACGTAGATGAAGATCGGATTTAGAGCTGAGATGTTTGTTCTCACGGTGCGGGGACTCGTTTCGATGCCCACACAGTAAAAAAAACCCAATGCAAATGACGACTTTAGTGAATTAAGAAAACGAGCTGTTGCTTGCCACGCCCACCCATCTCTTAATGGGCTACGAGGTGAGCAGCCCCTATATCTGGGAGGGGCATGGAGCAGAGCTGCCGTGCCTCCGTCAGCCCTTCATAACCCTACACCCAACCCTATGACATCACAATAAGGAACTTTTTGAAGCGGCTCATAGAAGGAAATTATTCCCTTAAACCAAACACTTACAGAAAACGTATTGAGAGCTGTTGTTCATGTTTGGAGTGCTTAAAGAGTTAGCGACTCATATTGCAGCACATAAGGATGCAAAAGGTGAACTTGGCTTAATGTCCCCTTTAAGAATCATGAAGGCTTTGGGAAAAGTGCAGCCCGTTATAATTTCTGGTAGATTTTTTTTGCCCTAAAACAACTTTGTTTAGCATGAAAGTAAAAATGACATAATGTTGTGAAATTTGGTTACTGCAACCACTTTAAACAACTCTGGAGCTTTTTGCCGGCCATCATCAAATTACAATTGTTGGCGCTGCAGCGTTGGCTCGCTGGAGACACGGCACCCCCACACTCGCAGATGGTAAACAGTTCCTCCCTCCTTCCTTTGTTTTGAATGGAGAAAAACGGATATGAAAAATGTTTCAGTAGAACCTCCCTTCCAAAATAACAGAAACATTAGACTCTTTTAGGATGTTCTCACTGTAAAATTAACCCTATTCTTACATACTGCACCTTTAAGTGTTCTTTAGTCAAGTGTGAGTTTGTAAAACGTGTCGAAAGTGACATTTTCAGTTTGTAAAGCTCTCAGCGCTAATTTTAAATTTAAAGAGCTCACTTAATAAACTGAAGTTTTTATATTTCCAAATGCACCATTTTTCTTTTTAGTGACATTTAAAGCTGCTTTCCGGAGTTTTCTACTTTCAGAAATCTGTAAAAGCTATTATCGTATGCACTGTGACCTAATATAAGCAATACGTCTTTTTAAATTGATTTATTTTTTGCTAAGCACGCCCCCTTCCCCGCAGAGCTTCGTGCAATAGGAAACTGAGCGCCGACCAGAACTAACCAATAGCGTTAGACCACTGCTTAGACCAGGGGTGTCAAACTTATTTTAGCTCTGGGGCCGCATTGAGAAAAATCTAGTTCCAAGTGGGCCTGAACGGTAAATTAAAACCTTCTTTTCTCCCAGTCATTCAGGGCTCACCATCTGTAGCGAGGCTAACAACGCGGGACCGTTGCACTCCGACCCCGTCCAGCGCTCCAACGAGTGCGGTGAAAATATCAGCTGCTTTTGATGTATCCGTCATGGGCACCAGCTCAACAAACTCCTCGGTGACCGTCAACGTGTCGTCAACTCCGCGGATGAACAAAAGCAGCTGAAAAAGCAATAAAGGACTTTACTTTTTCCTTCAATTGGCTGTCCAAATGAAAATAAACGCAGACTGCTGTTTCTTCAGTCCGGCCAACAGTTCATTCACCTTCTCTCTTCTCCGCTGTCCTTCAAATGGCAACGAAGCTTATATTCTTTCAGCACTGCAACTTGCTGTGAAGACACCAAACACACAGCTTTTCCGTTCACTTCCATGAAAAAATAGGGGGATGTCCATTTTTCTTAAAACAACCTGCACTCGATGCCCACTTTTCTCCTTTTTGACAGAGACATCTTGGGCTGAAGCACAAAATGTAGATGCCAGATAAGATATCGGGGGCAAAACAAAGTAGCTCGTCAGAACACCTGTTGCACTGCTCAACACAATGCCTATTACACCATCTAGTGGACGTATTGGGAACAGCAGTTTTGTATTGAAAAATTATAGTTTATTTTAACTCTACATTGTAAAGCATGAAAATAAAGTTCGCGGGCCGGACTTAACCCATTTGCGGGCCCGATCCGGCCCGTGGGCCGTATGTTTGACACCCCTGGCTTAGATGCTTCAAATTGAAGGAACACCTCGGCTGATGCGGCGTTGATGAACTTTTCACGGACAAGTAAGTCTCTAAAATATAAATATATGAGAACACAGCATGACATGAGGATAATACTAGTAAAACAACGTGTTTTAGCGGTTTGTCGGCTTCAGAAGCACATTTATAAACAGAAACCTGAAGTCACCATCTTAAAAAAACAGAGCGACAGACTTTGTATGTGATATGCTTGTCAGCCACTAGATGGTGCCATCGGATAAGAGAAATACTCGGGAAAGAAGCTTTAAGAAGGTTGAGTAGTAGTAGTGAGGATACAGTGAGTAGTAGTAGTGAGGATACAGTGGCCTGGTGCTAAGGTATCAGTGCTTTGATGAGCTTCAATGAGGTAAAGCTAACTCTGTCTAAATGTGAGTTGCATTAAAAGTCAAATGGATTCTTAAATGGAGATTCTCTAAAACAAACTGTCATGAGTCTACAGCTGAGCACGGATGAAGCCGTTTCCTCCTCCTGTCTTCCTCTGAATCTAGAGCCTGATGACTTAACTAAACAATTTCTGACACCTTGGATGTGACTGAATTGGACCTGCACTGTTGGCTTTCCAATTAAACACATAATCTGTCTCTTGGTTCTGATCAGAGGGGAAATGAATGGGTCTGTTGTGCACACGGCTTTATTTAAATTGAATTTGAGTCCATTAATTCCCCTCCCCGGGGATCTTCAATTCACATTCACAGATACTTTATTAATCCCAGAGGGAAATTAGTTGTTGTTTTAGTTTATTAGCAGTTTACGTGGCTGAGTGATCAAACTAAATCCAACCTGCTATATCGGCTCATTTAGACCATGCATTTCATTTATCTGTTGTGTTTTTAAATAACACACACACACACACACACACACACACACACACACACACACACACACACACACACACACACACACACACACACACACACATGCGTTTCAGCATCTTGCTGCCTGGCTTAAACTCTACTTAAGCAACTCCTACATCATAGAACACAACCTCTACCATGTTTTGTTCCACACTGTGGAAATAGTTGTGACCTCATGGGCAGCGCCAGGCGGTAGCTAGGGGTCGATTGGGCCAAGCAACGGCTTAGCAACCCCAACTCTAAAATGCACCCCCCCACACCCTGCGTTCGCTCCGTGCCGATATGCGCTGACCTGAAGAGTAGCATGACCAGACTCGTCGTCGCCTTCCTCCGCTTATCCGGGTCCGGGTCACGGGAGCAGCATCCCAACTAGGGAGCTCCAGACCGTCCTCTCCCCGGTCACCTCCACCACCTCCTCCGGCAGGACCCCAAGGCCTTCCCGGACCAGATTGGAGATGTAACCTCTCCAACGTGTCCAGAGTCGACCCGGGGGACTCCTGCTGGCAGGACATGCCCGAAACACCTCCCCGGGGAGGCGTCCAGGAGGCATCCTGACCAGATGCCCAAACCACCTCAACTGGCTCCTTTTGATCCGGAGGAGCAGCGGTTCTACTCCGAGTCCCTCCCGAATGTCCGAGCTCCTCACCCTATCTCTAAGGCTGAGCCCGGCCACCCTACGGAGGAAACTCATTTCCGCCGCTTGTGTCTGCAATCTCGTTCTTTCGGTCATTACCCAAAGCTCATGTACCTTTGACATTTGAATCGATTCGGTACTAATTCCCGGTACCTAGGAATCGATACCGGTACTTAACGGTACCAATTTTCGATACTTTTGAGTGTTTATTATCTTAATTCTCTTTTATAATTAAATGTATATTTTTCTCAATATATAACCATATTTGATAAATATCACGATAAATAACATACAACTGTTTGTATTTTAACATCGTCCTTGTAGTTTTATAAGCTGATAATTAAACTGAAGCAAACATCTTTACTGTGAACTAAGTTTACTGTGTATCTTCATTACTTTTGCCGTCCTTTTTCATTTTATTTTTCCGACTGGGAAGTTAGAATTTCCGAGGAGAAAGCGAACGCACCATTAGCTGATAACAATGGTGGCAATGGAAGCTAACATATCAAGCTAACGTTATCTTAAACAGTTTATTTAGCTGTTGGAGCAGATTAAAACGATGATGCCTCACACTTAGATCGTTGTCGCTGGTTTCATCATCACCCAATCACCCGTCGCATTTAGTAAAGTGAAGCCAAACTTTAGAGCGCGTTCATGTTCTTCTAGTCGGAAATTCGGAGTTCAGAGGAGATAGCGAACACACCATTAGCGAAACGGAAGCTAACATATCATGCTAACGTTATGTTAAACATTTTATTTACCTACCGGAGCAGATTAAGATGAGGCTGTCTCACTTAGATCGTTGTCGCTGGTTTCATCATGACCCAGTTACCCATCACATTTAGTGAAGTGGACCCAAGCGTTAGCGTGTGTTCTTTCTACCATGCTGCTCTGTTTACAACTCGCTCACAGCGACCGGCGACATAACGCTCTTGCGCATGCGCAGCTGTCTAGGCAAGTTCTCGTTATGAAGGACAAGTACTGAAACGAGGCACCGTTTCAAATGACGTGAATCGGTGCTCAGTCGGTACTGTGGAATTCGGTCGATATCTTAAAAAGTACCGAATTCGGTACCCATCGCTACTCATGACCATAGGTGAGGATTGGGACGTAGATCGACCGGTAAATCGAGAGCCTGGCTTTCTGGCTCAGCTCCCTCTTCACCACGACAGATCGGCTCAGCGTCCGCATCGCTGCAGACGCCGAACCAATCCGCCTGTCGATCTCTCGATTCCCCCTACCCTCACTCGTGAACAAGACCCCGAGATACTTAAACTCCTCCACTTGAGGTAGGGCCTCTCTCCCGACCCGGAGCTGACATGACCAGGCTCTGTCTCGCATTTAAGACAGTCTCCCGTTCCGTGTTTAAATCTTCCATAAACTGCGTAGAGAAAGCCGGAGCCGACATTAAACCAGGAGGCCGGACATGTCTACCTTTCTCTCTCTGTCCGGGGCGTCCAGGGGGGTTCTCCTATTGATGAAAATGTCCGGTTCTTCATCCAGGAGCAGGGATCCAATTATGGGAAGAGCCGGGAAAATGTTTCCACCTATATTACATCATTTATGGACTCTCAGCGTACCGGGGGTTTCTTTTGAGCGGAGAGCATCGAGAGCGGCAGAGCGCTGATCTTGGTGCGCTCCAGGCAGCTGCGTCCAGCGCACGGTCCACTCTCAAAGTGGCGCAACCCAAAAACTATAATTAACACACGAGCGTTCATGTCCTCTGGTACTCCTTCTGACGCACTCGCTCATTGTGTGCTGCGGTGATTTCACCTCACTGACGCAGCATCGAAACGCGCGCTCCGCTTTGCGGTCAGGAGATCCCTTTGATCTGCTCGAAAGTAACTGGTGAGGTGAAAAAGTAAGAACCCAGGCAGCAGATTTTCTGGGGAATTTAGAGGAGATGCAGGAAGATGAGACAGACCGGACAGGAAATAAAAAAAATTAAAAAAAAAAACAAGAAAACAAAACAAAGTGTTTGAAAAATTAAATGTAGGTAGATTTATCTCCACTACACGTTTTACCAGTATAAAACAATACGTTATAAACATCATTTTTATACATTTGATGCAATTCAGATCACCTTTAAAACTCAGTCACACACCCAGGGCCGTTTCAAGGCATTTTGGGGGCCAAGGCCAAACAGTAGGGCTGGGGGTAAACGATTATTTTTAAAACGATTATTCTGACGATTATTTTATCAAATAGTCGACTATTCTAATGACTATTTAGAAAATTAATCTAATGATTATTTTTCTATTGCACAATTAACAAAAACCAGAAAATCTCAAATAAATTCCTCAAAAAAAGTGATAAATTGTTACTGTAAGAGAATAAACACTACAGACCTTCCATTTTGTATAACACTGCTTTTATTGTGTTGCGGTTGGTTATGTTCTGGTGACGTGTAGAACTTGGGAGTGCAGGCTGCTGCCTGAGAGGTGGTAGAAGATGGAGTGTCTCCATGCTGCTTTGTTTTGGTCACTTATGTGCGGGAGGGGAGTGGTGTTACGACCCTTCCTGGGGAGTTTGGCTCGTGTGCAAAAAGGAAGGGACAATAACGGGATTTAAAAGTTAAAATGATGATCAGGTTTATTTACAACAACAAAAATCATAAATCTTTCCATCCACAGGTTGGGAATAATAAAACTAATTCTGCCTGTGGGGAATTAAAACAAAGTACAAATAAGTAGGGATCCAAACTCTAAACTGGGTGGTTAAACCAAACTCAAGGTGATATTTTAAACTAAACCGAAAACCCACAACACTCTAAATGTAATAAAAGGGAGATCTGCACCACAAAAAAGATGAACTCTAAACCAAAACGTAACAGCTTATCCAAACGCAAGAAGCTGTTAGCGAAGATGCTAACAGTAGCTTTACCAACGTTAAGTTCAAGTTACCAAGTTTAAATAAACCAAAAACACCCAGCAGCAAACAGACCAGCACGGAGGAGAGACTGCTACCACCAAAACAGCTCTCCTAATGTCCGAAAGAAGCTCCTTAATGAAGGGAGAAACGCTCCCGGTGATTTTCTACATCTGCGGTAGACACGAAGCAGCGCATCTGACCCCGGAAGTTGTTGTCCGTTGCCGGGAGACGAAGGCGGGCAAAACAGGAAAATAATCTAGTAGTGGACGGACGTTGTTCCGGGTCTTCGGTATTTGGCGGAGATGTTAGTGAAGGCGGAGAAGAGGGCGAACTAGAGGAAAAACAGGCAGATTCCTCCTCTATTTACAAACTCCTGGGGATGCAACAAGTGGGCGCGGTGCGTCGACTTCCGGATCTGACGTCGACAAATTTTTAGAATCGAGCCGTCGACGTCATCGATGCGTCGCTACAGCCCTACCAAACAGAACAACCCCTCCCCCGTCACTGGGCTCCCACATAAGCCTCTGTGTAATTCATACCCTGTCCAGGAGTGTTAGCTATACAGTGTTTGTAGAAACACCTCAGACATGTTCTAATATTGTCAGATGAAAAACTAAATTGTCAGACACGCCGCCTCATCCGCTTCTTTTCTAAACTCACAAAAATATGTGGGTAACGAAACCGATTGAAAGCCACTCTTTGTGGATTCTCTTAAAGTTTCCATGGAGTCTGTGACAAACGTTCTTTTTCATCGATCCCATCGTCTAATCTCACAGCTGAAACAACGCATTCTTAATCTGAAGCTTTAACAACGCTAGTAAAACACGAAGGTATAATCATTTCTTATTAGTAAAACGTTGTTGCAGCACTGAAGCAGCAGAAAAATAAGAATTTGCAATAAATATGCAAAACATTTACATATGAATTGTTTTAGAGCCGTTTTGTCTAGGGATGCACCGATACCGATGCCAGTATCTGTATCGGTGCCGATACAGGTACTGGATACTTGTTTAGGGATGCACCGATACAGATGCCAATATCTGTATCTGCACTGATACAGATACTGGCATTGGTATCGGTGCCGATACTGGTACTGGATACTTGTTTAGGGATGCACCGATACCAGTATTGGCACCGATACAGATACCAGTATCTGTATTGGCGCCGATACCGATGGTGCCGATACAGATACCAGTATCTGTATCGGCACTGTTACAGATACTGGCATTGGTATCGGTGCCGATACTGGTACTGGATACTTGTTTAGGGATGCACCGATACCGATACACCAACAGGGGGCAGCAACCCCAAACACTAACCAAGCAACTGCACAACAACTGCTGGTAAAACTTCCTGGAGCCGCCCATGTGTGACCTTTCCCCTTCAAGGACTTTCCAGTCTTTTCCACTTCCATCCTCCTGCTCCGCTTTCCTCCTGCCTCCCACTTCTCTTAAAATACATATTTCACACACGTTTATCTCCGCTCCCCATCTTCCAGCCCATTCCTGTCTGCTCCCTGTCTTTCCAACACCTTCCTCATTTTCTCCTCTCTTACACCTTTTTCCTGCCGTGCACCTGAACCCAGCACAGCAAACGTAAGTCATCAGTAACAGCCCCCCCGCTATCACCATGCAACGTGAATGAGCCCAACGCAACATGGAAAGGCTTCCCACGTTTGAGGGACGCATGAATAAATGATCAGAGGAGGTCCGTGATGAAGAGCCGCCGAAGGGCAGAAAAGACGAGCTGTCTAATTGTCTTCTAGAAATAGCAGATTAGCATCTCCACCTTTTCAGAGCTCTAACCGACGCTCTGCAGCGTGGACGCCCCAAATCTTGGTGAATCAAATCAGCTTCCCTCCGTGTTTTGAGTGAGTGAAGCTGCATTGCATCAGACTTTGAACCAAGGCTCATGCGGTGAACGCCGTGCAGGAAACGCTGGCTGCCACTCGCTCGGTGTGTTCGTTCCTGTCAAAGAGCTGTTGTGTGACAGCGGGAGAAGGCAAGAGTCACGCACTGCGCCGGAGAGGCTATTTCCTCCAGAAAGCCCTAAAATCAGCTTTGCTGCTCAGTGATATAGTATAAAGTAGTTTTCAGTCTAAGAAAAGCATGAAGAGAAGACAGACGGGTGAGGTTGGTGGTTGTCAGGGCTGGAAATGGAAGGGAACGGATGAAATGGGTAGAAATGGAGCAGAAAACGTAGGTGGGTTTAGTGCTGGGTGCATGCATGTTCTGCATCTCTTTGACTTTATCTTAAGAGGAAAATAACCAATTACATTTGTCTGAGTTCAGCCTTTAGAGCGGATAAAGAGGACTGAGTCATAATTAGGACCGCCTCCTGCTCCTCGATGCATTGAAGATGATGTTCAGCTCAGTGACAACTTGTTTTCTCTGGAATCATAAGCTGCACACACAGTATGAACCTGGCATTTAAACTGTGATGCAACAGATGTGGTTAGAAATGACCTAAAAACACCCGTCCGTCTTTTACTGAGAGCAGTCATGGACTTTTATTTATTTCTACTCGGCTGGAGTACTGCAGTGGTCTCCTAGCTGGTCTTCCCAAAAGAGCTGTGAAGCAACTGCAGCTTGCTCAGAACGCTGCTGGTAGAGTCTTAACAAGAACTAAATCCGGGCGGACACCGGGCGACTTTTTCACTCGTAGCTCTCAGCTTCAGCTCAAACTGTTGCACAGGGTATCCGCGGGTCCTTAAAAAGTCTTAAATTTGCTTTTCCAAATTTAAGGCCTTAAAAATCCTTAAAAATGACAAATAATCCTTAAATACAGTTTCCAAAGGTCTTAAATTACCAAAGACCCAATAAAAAAAAATCATTTTGTTTCTATTAAATTTTGTGAATTTCTAGTTAGTGTTCAGTATTTTTTGTGTATGACGTTGGCGTAAGCGGAACCGTACACGTTCAGTTGGTTGTGAAAGGGGGCTATTTTTAGATGAGCACATTAGCTGGTGAAGCTAGTGGGAGCTTGCACCATGGGGAAGTGGAAGTTTAATGGTAACTGGATGGCTAATCCCACTTTTGCGTGGTTCCAGGCAATAGCTAGAAATTATATCTTAAATGTAATTTCAAAAGTAGCTTAAATTTGGTCAAAGTGGCCTTAAAAAAGGTTTAAAAAGTCTTAAATTTGGCTCCCTTAAACCTGCAGATACCCTGGTTGCAGAAGAAGACACCGAGACACTTAAATGTCTCTCCGCTTTCTCTTTTAATGAGTTATTTCCAGGAGCCTCATTCAGCGTATCTGCATAGGTTTCAGCAAACGAGCGTTGTCACCTTTAAAGGTGATTCTGAGAGTCAAGTGAAAAGTCTTCACTCCCGCTGTGTGATAAGTGGATAATGAAGATAATTCACTGAAGCTTGAAATCGCATTACTCCAATAAAATAGCACGACTGTTGTCCACAGCGGGGATGGGAGTTGGGCTGAGTCGGATGTTTTCTACTGATGAAGATGAGAAAGGGATGAATGATGATGCTAGCCCAGGGTATCCGCGGGTCCTTAAAAAAGTCTTAAATTTGCTTTTCCACATTTAAGGCCTTAAAAATCCTTAAAAATGACAAATAATCCTTAAATACAGTTTCCAGAGGTCTTAAATGACCAAAGACCCAATAAACAAGATTATTTTATTTCTATAAAATTTTCGTGAATTTCTAGTCAGTGTTCAGCATTTTATGTCATATTTGCATAAGTGGAACCGTACACATTCAGCTGGTTGTGAAAGGGGGCTATTTTTAGATGAGCACATTAGCTGATTAAGCTAGTGGGAGCTTACGTCATGGGGAAGTGCAAGTTTAATGGTAACTGGATGGCTAATCCCACGTTCGCGACGTGGTTAGCACCGGTTCCAGGCAATAACTGGAAATTATAGCTTAAATTTGGTCAAAGTGGCCTTAAAAAAGGTCTTAAAAAGTCTTAAATTTGGCCTCCCTTAAACCTGCAGATGCCCTGTAGCCATTGTTTCTGTTCATCGGGCTTCAGACATCCGTTTCTAGAACAGCTCCATCCCTCTTTCCGTTTAAACTACCAACCCCTATTTCATTGGTTCTTGTAGTTTGTTTGCAGTTGCCCTCATTCAGCCTGAATGTGTTTTTCTTTACTGTAATAATTTAGTCATGTTGATCTTCCGCCGTCCAAACTCATCCAGCTTCATGTCTGTTAAATTCAGCAGCTAATGAGGCCAGATCCAGCTGTTTCCATCTCCTCCCAGTGTTCCCATTACCCCACCGCCTACTGTTGCCGAGCTACTCATTTGATTCTTTCCTTTGCCTCTCACCCGTCGTTCCTCCCCGTCTTCATTACCTCCCACTGTCCCGTGTCTCCAAAGGAGAGGAAGCCCTTACTCCAGCAGTGTTCTTGTCCATAGGCTCACAACAAGAGCTCACTTTGTCATCCTTTCATGTCCTTATCTGTCCAGATTTGAATATCTGAAAAGGATCCAAGTCATCCCATAATTCATCCCACCACTCGTTTGTCTTCTCCCCTCTAGGTGTCGTCCATTGTTGCTCACATCTGCCTCTCCGTCTCACCCTCCCCACCGTCATCTTCCTCTTGTTTGTTTCTTTTATTGGAGCACATTAGCATGCGTCGCTCGCTGTAATAATGATATGTTTCACAACGTGTGTGTGCGCGCGTGCAGAGTGTGTTTGCTCTGAAGGATCATTCTGGGCTGGGAAATAGGGTGAGTCCTAATTAGAGGCAGTGTGTTTGATTTTCCTATCATCATAAAAACATGTTCCCGTGCACCCTGCAAACATCCTTCACCCCACATTGGTTCTCCCCTATTGACAGACTGGTTGCCATTATCGTTTATTTTCCTTACTGTCATTAGGAAAGCTGTCAGTCATCAGGGTAGTCAGTGGTGAGTCACTCAGGGTTGCCATTAGCTTCTTTTAGAAGTTTAAAACTTGGATTCATTCAATCTTTTGACTTGTTTGTTTAGTGTTTTTTGTTTTTGCCACATCCTGAAACATTCTACTAAGAAGTCGCCGCGCTGTTTTGAAAATGTCTTTTTCAGTTTTAGAAGGCTGTCTACTTTATTCTGTTCCCCCTAAAGATCCACTGTTTGGTACGTGAGGCGGGAGAAACACAATCATGGCTGACGAGAAGGGTCCTTACTAGAGATGAGCGAGTACACCACTATCTGTGTCTGTACTCGGGGTGGGCGTGGCATAACCCGGAAGTGGGTGTGGTTTACATCAATACATTATTTAAGTCTGAAGTTGATGTTGATTGATCAGAAGTTGCAATGTGTATTTGAGAGAGAGAGAGAGAGAGAGAGAGAGAGAGAGAGAGAGAGAGAGAGAGAGAGAGAGAGAGAGAGAGAGAGAGAGAGAGAGAGAGAGAGAGAGAGAGAGAGAGAGAGAGAGAGAGAGAGAGAGAGAGAGAGAGAGAGAGAGAGAGAGAGAGAGAGAGAGAGAGAGAGAGAGAGAGAGAGAGAGAGAGAGAGAGAGAGAGAGAGAGAGAGAGACGTTATGAATAAAGTAACTTTAAGTATTAAACCGAAAAAGAGGCGAGCTGAGGAAAACCTAGTTTTACTCGTTTCATGCTCGTATTCGTCCAAAGTGCTTTATCTGTACCCGATACTCGTCTAAAACGAGTATCCGGCTCATCCCCTAGTCCTGATCAGTATCAAACAAAACAGAAAAGTTATTGATTAGTTTATTCATCGTCCTTGTGACAGCTGCCCTGCTGTCATACTTCAAGTAAATGTTTCTTTTATTTTGAATAAAGGTGTTTGTTTCCATGGATTGACTGTTTGGGTGACTGTATGAAGTGCACACATTCAGTTACTCATCGGTTTTAGTCTGTAGGGGTGTATGATTAATATGCTTTCTTTGAGTTGCCAGTGGCCTGGAGTTGGAGCAGCTGTAGCAGATCACTTGGCCTAATCAGCACCATTGGGTCACACCAACTCTCAAGGGAGAAGATTCCTGTGTTTATGTATTTAGTTATTCTCTTTTGTAAATAGTAGTTGGGTTTTGATAGTAATGTTTTCATTTGAAGTAACTCAAACAGAATGGACTGATTAGTATGAATTTGTTAGGGGTAGCTTATGTTCTTTGTTTACTGATGTCTCCCCACCCTATTGTGTTGGCAGAGGTCTGATCAGCCACTATTTAAGTTGATCCTGTTGAGTCTGTAGCAGGGTTTTTTGTTTGGTGCATTTCTGTAGTCAGGTCCTGAGTTTGGGTTACTTTGTTACTACGTCCATTGTTTTGTAATGGCAAGTGCTGGTTGGAACCCTCTTTGGAGAAAAGAAAAAAAGTAGTAAATTAAGATGTCAAGGATTTCATCCGTGCTCTCCTGGCTGGTTTATGCAAGTCCCTGACAGTTCTCCTGCACACTGAAACCACTGAAGTCATCATCTTCTTCAGTGTCGGAGTTGAACAGCCTCAGAAGAGCTTCGTCACACACCTTTTCTGTGGCGATGCCAGTGTCGCTGTCCGTGTTGCTGTCATCATCCCCGGGTGAAGCTGGGAAAACGAGCAGCGCCGTTTTACTGTGAAAAAGATCCTCCTGGGCGCTTTCCGTAGCACTCCTTTTACCATTCCTTCATTAGACTTTCCAGCATCCATCCTTTCTGGTTGACTAAAGCCGCACCTCATTATAAGCCGCGTGGTTCAAAGTGTGGGGAAAAAATAGCGTCTTATAGTCCGGAAAATACGGTAATTGCTTTCAACATGAGAGTCAATAAAGTGACCCAAGTTTCTCCTGCTGCTGAGTCCAGAGAAATCAATAGTCCTTTAGAGTTGGAGGTAGGGGTGGGCAATATAAACGATATAAGGTAGAAACGATATAAAATTGGGTAATGATAGAGTTTTTGGCTATATCGCAATACCACGATAACACATGACGTCACTAAGATTTGCACCCTGCTGACATTGGGACAACAGAATGGCAGTGACTGCAAGCATGAAATGGGCGGAGGAGGAGGCCTATATGCCTCAAGTGGCATGTATTTGCCACATGAGGATATTACAAGCATGTCATTTTGACGTATATAAACAGAGGAAAAAATATATCACAATATATATATCGTTACCGCACATGCTTCAGATTATATCGCAATATAGATTTGAGGCCACATCGCCCAGCCCTAGTCGGAGATGTGTACAAGCGTTATGCTGTCTATTTTCTCCTCACATGTTAAAATGACACACGTGGGTTTCAGGCCCACCAAAGTACACTAGAAGCTAATGACTTCACATAACACAAAAATATCCACAAGAACCAGTTTAAACAGACCCTGAGCTTTAGTAAGAGCGTTGAGAAGCCAGAACGTTTTTGTGAAGTCGTAATAAACGTTTTCGTCTGTACTCAGAAATAAGGATAGTAGGGCTGGGGGTAAACGGTTATTTTTATTATTCTGATGATTATTTTATCGAATTGTCGACTATTCTAATGACTATTTAGACAATTAATCTAATGATTATTTTTCTATTGCACAGTTAATAAAAACCAAAAAATCTCTAATAAATTCTTCAAAAAAATAGAACAATTGTTACTGTGAGAGAATAAACATACAGGCCTTCCATTTTGTATAACACTGCTTTTATTGGTTGTGTTCTGGTGACGTGTAGATCATGCAGGCTGCTGCCTGAGAGGTGGTTAGAGACGGAGTGTCTCCCCACTGCTTTGTTTTGGTCACTTATGAGCGTGAGGCGAGTGGTGTTACGACTCTTCCTGGGGAGTTTGGCTCGTGTGCAAAAAGGAAGGGACAATAACGGGATTTAAAAGTTAAAATGATGATCAGGTCTATTTACAACTACAAAAAACATAAATCTTTCCATCCACAGGTTGGGAATAATAAAGCTAATTCTGCCTGTGGGGAATTAAAACAAAAGTACAAATAAGTAGGGATGTCCCATTGGGCAAAGATTACAGGGTTCTGGACCAAAATAAGGATCTCCAAAGGTCCAAACTCTAAACTGGGCGGTTAAACCAAACTCAAGGTGATATTTTAAACTTAACCGAAAACCCACAACACTCTAAATGTAATAAAAGGGAGATCTGCACCACAAAAACGATGAACTCTAAACCAAAACGTAACAGCTTATCCAAACGCAAGAAGCTGTTAGCGAGCATGCTAACAGTAGCGTTACCAACGTTAAATTCAAGTTACCAAGTTTAAATAAACAAAAACACCCAGCAGCAAACAGACCAGCACGGAGGAGAGACTGCTACCACCAAAACAGCTCTCCTAATGTCTGAAAGAAGCTCCGTTATGAAGGGAGAAACGCTCCCGGTGATTTTCTACATCTGCGATAGACACGAAGCAGCGCATCTGACCCGGAAGTTGTTGTCCGTTGCCGGGAGACGAAGGCGGGCAAAACAGGAAAGGAATCTAGTAGCGGACGGACATCGTTCCGGGTCTTCAGTGGCGGAGATGTTAGTGAAGGCGGAGAAGAGGGCAAACTAGAGGAAAAACAGGCAGATTCCTCCTCTATTTACAAACTCCTGGGGATGCAACAAGTGGGCGCGGTGCGTCGACTACCGGATCTGACGTCGACGAATTTTTAGAATCGAGCAGTCGACGTCATCGAGGCTTCGCTACAGCCCTAAAGGATAGAGAGCCTTTTAGTGACACATCTCATCAGAAACCTGACTCGGTGCTCCTCCCTTAATTTCCTTGTCCTTGTAGTTTCCCATCACAGTCCTGTGAGGAACAGTCCATCTCCAGGTGTTCTACAGATGCATCTGGGCAGCACGTACAGGCGTGCTGTATTCCAGCTTTCATATAGTCTGGTATTGATGTTTCTCAGCTTGTTTTTCCAGCTGACCCGCGCTCCCCTCCCCTTCCCTCATTTATCACACCTCTGATTTCTATCTGCTCTGCTGCGTTCTCCTCATCCAGCCCCTACCATTTCAGGTTTTCCTCCAAGCTCGTCTTTTTCTGGTTATTACTTACACCCTCTCTGTCGTTTCTCATCTTTTCTCTGTGCATCCCATCCTCTCTCTCCCCTCCTGCTCTTTGATTTGTTTTTAACTTCACATTTCATTTCATCGCAGCCCCGTTGTATTTATCTTTTCTTTTTTCTTTGTTTCTTTTTTCTTGTATTTTGCGTTTCATCTCTAGTTGCCGACTTGTTTTTACATGTCTCCCATCATCGTTCGGTTCTTCCTGTTTCATCTAATTCCTGATATTCTTTCATTTCTTCTCATTCCTGTTTTGCACATCTGGTTCTTACATCTTCCAGTCTCTCATTTGCACTCCCTTCATTGCTTTCTATGGACGTCCCCTCCTTATTTATCACTTCTTAGGCTCTCTTTCATCCCGTCTACCTCTCCCTATCTCGTTTATTTCTAAATCGGATTTCTTCCCTTCCCACTTTGTGTGCACGTTGTCCTCTGTTTACTGTGTGCAAACCTTTCCGTTTTTATCAAATGTTGCCCTATTTGTCACGTTCTTAGTTTTTTCAGATCTATCCGTAGTCATTTCTTCAGGTTGTTTGCAGAGTTTTGTGTCTGAGTGAAGGCCACTTTTAGTAGTATTAACTTTAAAGAGTAGATGCTTGCCTCTTTGAGGATAGATCCGTTTCTCCCTTTTCTGAACGAAAAGGCTTTGTAATTTACGATTGAGTCCTTTTTCTCCTAGGTAGCTTTGATCTTTCCTGAATCTTCCAAATAAACAGAGTCTTTTAATCAAGGATGTAAGAAAATATTGGTATGACAATATATCGTGATATTTTTTCCAGCAATATTATATCGATATTCAAAAGCCGTGTATGTAATTTTTGAAAGAATTTACATGCAAACATTTGCGTATTTTCTTTTCGTTTTGTGCAATTCAATTGCCACCCGCTAGTTGGCAGCAGTGTGCAACGGGTTTGGTTTCCACCACTGAAATGTAAATCCCTCCATCATGGTTCAGATACCTCATGTTAAACATGTTATGTATCAGTTTGGACTGTTTATTGAACATTCTTACAATAAATTCTGTAAAAAAAATTGCTTGTAACGTCTGACTGAATGTATCGCGATATATCGTATCGATATGTATCGTATCGCCTCCCCTGTATCACCAGAATTTCAACAATACACATCCCTGCTATTAATGTAGAATTACTTGATACTTTTTACAGATTTTAACTCCTTTAACTACATGTATTCACGGCCAAAGTGCTGCTTCGGTGTTTTAAAACATTTTGTCAGATGTTTCTTAGACTAAAAGACATCTTCGAGGCGAACGCACAAGGTTTTACAAATATTCCGTGTTAATGTTTGTAATTCTCCATGGCATGCTGACCGCTGAAAACCCATTCTGGTATAACTAATGATTAGACTTTGTCAGGATGTGTGGGTTTAGTTTTTCCACTTGCCCTTTATGAATTGACTAAGTTCCTAGTGAATAAACATCTGGGGTGTTTCGTCATGGAGGAAAAGACGGTTCATCACCAAACTGTTCTTGGGCGGTTGGAGGAATTCCTCTGGGAGGACGGTGTAGCGTCATGAAAGTCCTGTTTTTGACCTAAAGGTCATCATGATCTGAGTCTGCTCGAGCAGAGACAAAGTCTCTGACAGGCTAATCTACATGAGATAGTGGCCAAGGTCTTTCATGCACTCTGCTCATCTGAACTGCTTCACCTCTTTACAGCTCAAGACGAAGACTAAGTACTATTTTGATAAATACATAATCAACAACGTTTGTTATTACCAATAATAATGTGAGCCCAATGTTCAATCAATCTGTGAAATGACAATGTTATTACTTGATATTATAATCCTGTGATCAGTAGTATTTTACAGGTAATTATAATCTTGGACATTTGCACTAGACACTAATGACACGTAATGCTAAAGTCACACGACGCATTTCCTTTTGTCTGATGCACTTGAATGTAATTTTTTCTATACTCAGAAATTTGAGATATTCTCATTTATTTTCTAAGTTGATAAATGAGTACTCAGGATTACTCATGTAACTTGTTTCTACACATACTTGAAAAGTTTTTGACCATATTACTTTCAAAGCTACTGCCAGGTAGCTACAGATTTGTTATATTTTACAAGGTAAGCAAAAATAAATGTTGCCTTTTGGTCAAAAGATTGTTTCTGTTTACAGTTTTAGAATCACTTTAGTTTACATTATAAATTAGCTTTTTTGGAGCATGACCAGTTTAAAGTCAAATAAAAATGTCCCATAGCTTTAACTAACTTGTACAACAAAGTAGTTCATCCTGGAGCTGACACTCTTTGTTAATACTGATTGTGAATCGATTTAAATTGAGAATCAAGAATCGATTCTGAATCGAATCGGCACCCCAAGAATCGGAATCGAATCTAATCGTGAGTTGCTCTAAGATTCACATCCCTAGGAGACTGGTTAAAGCAAAACCAATTCATTTAACGCCACTGATTTCTACATTAGAATATACAAATATAACTTGATTTCACGAGTCAAAAGTGATGATTTCAGAGTTTAAAGGCAACAAACAGTTTAATTTACCATCCTAAGTCTAATACGCGTCAACATTTCAAATCGGAGAAAAGGTGCAAAGGATCTAGCTAAGTTGGCAGGTTTAAAGTCATTTATCATTGCACTTATTTTAGATTCTGGCCTTCATTTGCTGACGCAGATCAGAGAACAATCAGCTAATTCAAAACATGAATCTGACTTCATTTTCTGGCCTTCTTTTCTTCTACAAGTCAGAACTTTTAATTGGCTTAAGTGACAACAACCACACGTTTCCTCTGAGGGAGCAGCTTCAAGTCTTGAATCGGCACACAAGTGAGTCTGCATGCTAATAGCCAAGAAGAACGGCTAAAGGAGGCTCTCTGTATTATTTTCACTAGTGTCCATGGTGAAAGTCCCAGGTGTCCTCCAGTAACCCTACATTAGAATGACAAGAGCCGCTGTTTCTCCAACGTCGACTCCAGGAAGCGTATTCTAATGCAGAGCCGGTCGCTGCCGGAGCACAGGCTTGCCCGTCAAGAGGGTGGTCTCTTTATGACTGGAAAGGACAAGTGTGAATTAATAACTGTGAAATAATTGAGCGTGTTTAGGAATTTTAATCCGGTTAGACAGAACTGTGGCCCAGATAGGCCACCGATCCTCCAGAGCATGCACTGTTATTTTATTATTAATGTCTAGATTGCTCCGTGAAGTATGGATCCCAGTTTCTACGCTGATTAAAACTATATTGTTTAATTCTTCTGAAGCTTTTTTGCTCTAGAAGGTGTATTACTGAACTAAAGGGAGCAATTCATACTATGACGTCTTGTATTACTCTGTGTGCAGGTTTAACAGTTATGTCTGACAAGTTTGAGTGGTCTTAGACCCAAAGTTGATCTGCTTTGCTATTCCCCAGAGAGCGAATCTCCGATTCTGTTTGTTCTAAAGGGGAAATTTAGATTTTTAATGTGTTTAAAATACTAAACGTTCTCCTTAGCTTGGAGAACTAACCAGTTCTTTATACGCCACATAACTTTCTAATTAGCTTTACATGAATCTTAATTAAGGTGGGGCAATTGGATGAATTCATCGACCATTGGCAATTAGGGTCCTCCAGTCCACAAGTAGTCTTACGTCCACATAATTTACTGCTGAAAACCTTCAAAATGTTCTTCAGATGCATCTCATTCTCATCATAACCTGTCATGTTGGCTTCAAACATTTGATCTATATCTTACCTTATCCTACAGGTGAAGGGTTACCTCCTCCCCCTTTCTGCTGAGGCCAAACAGTCAGCTATTGGTTGATAGGTCTGAAGAGCCATCCCCTTCTCGTTTCTAGATTGATAATGTTGATTGACGCATCCGGTAGCCAATGAAATTTGGAAAACGATTAGATCTGACACGGACCCTCTGAATCAACTTTAGTGTCATGGAACCGGCATCCTGGTTCAACAAAATTTAAATTCACAGCACAACCCGACCAAGAAGAAACACACAGACACATGGAGACAACCGGCTCAGGCAGGCTACGAGCAGCCACTCCACGGCGCTCCTCTGCAGATGGGAAGAGATAGTCGGGGTTCATAAATACACTTATTCAGGCAATCGCAACCTAAACCCGTGAGTGGTGGGTGGGAGGGGCAGGGATCCCCTCGTGGTCTGCTTAAAGCTGAGTAAGACGGACTGTGATTGGTGGATCGCTTTGTGCAGGGTAGGGCTGCACAATATATCGTAAATATATCGTTATTGCGATATCGGCATGCACAATATGCATATCGCAAAGAACAGATAAATATCGTAATGAATGGTCAGCTCAGATGTTTGCTACACATAACGCATTTTAACAAATCAAATCGAGCTCTTCACCCATTTGGCCAATTGGGTGGGTTCTCATAGGTTAGAGTCCCGCCCCCAAGGCGGACGGCCCATAATTTTGATGGTTAGCAAACACCTGAGTTAGCTTAGTTCTTCTCTTTCTGCTGATTCTGCTTTTCTGGGATCCACTGATTGTCTTTTCTTGTTTATTTTCTTTTTCCCTTTCCTTTTCACATCTTTTGCTTTTCTCATTTTTATTATTTTTTTATTTCTTTGTTTTTGATAATTTTAGTTCCTTAGTTAAGTTTTTATTTATCGCAAGTAATATCGTCATCGCAATATTAATCACTGTTATTGAATATCGCAGGTTTCCCTAACATCGTGCAGCCCTAGTGCAGGGTGTGTCAGGCCTGCAAAATATCTAAATGTTGACTTAGTCGTCTTTTGAAGTGATGAATCTCGTAACATTTTTGTAAATCACAACCTTACTCCTAATGTCATTATAAAGTCAGAGCTCTTCTGCTCGACTTAACGTTTTGATAACCTCTGGAATAACGAATTGATGTGTTTTTGTACGCAGTGTGAGTTTGTAAAAATAGTTTTAGACTTAAATCCACTTAGATCTAAACTGCAGTTGAGTTAAAATTGTTCAGTTTCCAACTGGAGGTGAGTCATAGAGATTTTCACTATAGAGACACCTCTAAGCCCTTAACTTTCCACAGATCCAAACTTTATATTGTCTTTTGAATAATAATTATGGTGAGACGCTCTGAATAGCAGCTGGCATTTAACACACTCCAGTCCAATCTGTGCAACTTTAGACGCGTCTGAGCTGTTTTTCAGGTCTGTATCCTTGCAAAATACATTAGATTTATATTTATTCCTCGCTTAGAAACAGAAACATCTCTCTAGGTCAGAAAAAGCTTTTAGCAGCTGCTTTTATCCCTGATATTAGACATAACTGCTGTGCTTTCAGGCAATACGTGACACTTGAAGCATTGCCGTACCTCATTTATTTGTAGAGCACATTTAAAATCGGCATGTGAGCTGATCAAAGTGTTAATGTTGAAACGAGCCCCCACAATCAAAGAATATAAACCTGGCTGATAAAACGTGAAGCCTGAAACCATCAATGCAACACAAATGGCAACAAATCTAAAAATTCATTTCAATAACAAGATAGAAATGACAGAATAAGAGCTCGTCGTCGTCTTCCTCCGCTTATCCGGGTCGCGGGGGCAGCATCCCAACTAGGGAGCTCCAGACCGTCCTCTCCCCGGCCACCTCCACCAGCTCCTCCGGCAGGACCCCAAGGCGTTCCCGGACCAGATTGGAGATGTAACCTCTCCAACGTGTCCTGGGCCGACCCGGGGGCCTCCTGCCGGCAGGACATGCCCCAAACACCTCCCCAGGGAGGCGTCCAGGAGGCATCCTGACCAGATGCCCAAACCACCTCAGCTGACTCCTTTCGATCCGGAGGAGCAGCGGTTCTACTCCGAGACCCTCCCGAATGTCCGAGCTCCTCACCCTATCTCTAAGGCTGAGCCCGGCCACCCTACG
Organism: Nothobranchius furzeri; assembly: GCF_043380555.1. Classification (NCBI taxonomy): domain Eukaryota; kingdom Metazoa; phylum Chordata; class Actinopteri; order Cyprinodontiformes; family Nothobranchiidae; genus Nothobranchius; species Nothobranchius furzeri. The sequence continues at coordinate 59,747,241 of NC_091754.1, forward strand.
GAGGAAACTCATTTGGGCCGCTTGTATCCGCGATCTCGTTCTTTCGGTCTTTACCCAAAGCTCATGACCATAGGTGAGGATTGGGACGCAGATGGACCGGTAAATCGAGAGCCTGGCTTTCTGGCTCAGCTCCCTCTTCACCACGACAGATTGGTTCAGCGTCCGCATCACTGCAGACGCCGAACCAATCCGCCTGTTGCAGAATAAGAGCTAAGCAGTAAAATCAAAGAAATCAATTACAGGGACAAAGTCCACTGTTTCCTTAGCCTAGTGAACTAGACCAAATTCTTGCTTTGCAAAGAATGGTCTAGGCACGCTCCATTGGAACCTCAGCAGCTCCTACCAGGACTCTGGCTAGCCAATCACAGCTCTCTAGAGGGGTTTCAAACACATAAAGAGCTGTGATTGGTCCATAATGGTGGGCCAATGAAAGTGCTCTATCCGCTTAGTGAACAAATCACAGAGCTTTATCCGCTTTGTGGGCCAATCAGGGCACTCTATATGCCTGGTGGGTGGGATGATGCAACAGAGTGAAACAAGAGTATGTCACATTCATTGTCCAGTGGACAACGGTAGAACCCGCCCCACAACCGAGAGCCGTCAATGGAGCATGGCCAGACTAAATAATACATTTATTTAGTCTGGCTTGCCAGGCTACTGTTTCCTATCACCGCTGTACACACACACACACACACACACACACACACACACACACACACACACACACACACACACACACACACACACACACACACACACACACACACACACACACGATCCCTGGCCTGTTTTTAATGACAAGACGGTTCCGTTGTTTAGGGTGTCTTCTGTGTGCTGTTGGTAGGATGCTGTACTCGGGGTTTAGATACGTTCAGCTGGTCTCACTCCACATCGCCATGGTAACGGTGGACGCTTGCTGATGACTTGTTGCTACACTTGGTAAAGTTCAGATGCATGACCCCTTCTCCCAGATCTGTCAGCAGTAGATAAGCCTTTGCTCTTCTCAGATGTTTGCTTGCGTAGCTCTAATTCAGTTCTTGTGCTGCAGCTGTTTTGGCCAGAAAGCAGAAGAGTTTAGATGTGAACGAGTGCTTTTTTATTTATTTTTTCCTGGTTAAATCAGAGTTTAACAACAACAGTCAAGTGTTTAGTTCCACAGGCGCTGAAGCAGTTGGCTCGTCTGTTTGAAAACCTGCCACAGTTTGTTTTCTTTACACCAAATCTCGGGCTGTCTGTTCCTCCTTTCTTTGTTCTTCTAATTTAGCGTTCTCCCTCTCTCGGTGAAGTTTCCTTTACTTCGTCTACCCTTCTCATCTTTTCTCTTTGCATAATCTGTCCTCCGGGCGGTCGGAGTCCGTTTTTTAATTCCCATCTCGTCCATCTTTTCCTCCGCCACACGTTGTGTTAATCTGACTAGTTCCTCACATTTGTTCCAGTTGACTTTATGTGCTTTATTCTACTTTTTGCACCGCTAGCTGCACGTCTCCGAGGTTTTAGTGGAGGTGTCCTACAAACCACACGTATGAACATAATCACCACTTAACTAGGATGCTTCTCTCTGCTGGTGAGCTGTGTGTGTTTACAGACTCGGTGGTGCATCTTTGCACAAGTTTCTTTGTGTGTGTGTGTGTGTGTGTGGGGGGGGTTATCAGCTCGTGCAGATGGCCCCACAGCTTCTCATCCATCGTTCCAGTGAAATGAAAAGCCCTCTGAAGAGAGGAGGCAGAGAAGAAAGGGAAGGACAGGCCGATGTAGAGGAAGAGGGAACGGAGAAAAAATGTGATTAAAGCATGATTCAGAGGAGCGATGGAGGTGAGAGGCTGTCCTCGAAACACCGGAGCATGTGCTCGTGTGGTCCTCAAACCTGTAAGCTTGACTTTAAAGTGAGTTTTTGATGTGGCACCAAAAAGCCGATCAGTCCGCCAGCTCTTAGTGACGCCATGCTCGTTTGTGTTGCCCGACAACCGAACCGTGGTGAGTGAAAATGTCCCTCTGTGTAAAGGCTGGGTCACACAGCTGCAGGAACGGGAGTGCGTGAGCGTGTGTGTGTGTGCGCACGTGTGTGTGTGTGCGCACGCGTGTGTGTGTGTGTGTGCGCGCGCGTGCGTGCGCGTGTGCGTGTGCACGTGTTTGTGTGTGTGTGTGCACGTGTGTGTGTGTGCGTGCGTGTGTGTGCGTGTGTGTGTGTGTGCATGCATGTTTGTGTGTGTGCGCGTGTGCGTGTGTGTGCATGCGTGTGTTTGTGTGCGTGTGTGTGTGCGTGCGTGCGTGCATGTTTGTGTGTGTATGTATGTGTGCGTGCGTGCGTGTGTGTGTGTGTGTTTGTATGTGTGTGTGTGTGTGTGCATGCGTGTGTGTGTGCGTGCGTGCGTGCATGCATGTTTGTGTGTGTATGTATTTGTGCGTGCGTGCGTGTGTGTGTGTGTGTGTGTTTGTATGTGTGTGTGTGTGTGTGTGTGTGCATGCGTGCATGTTTGTGTGTGTGTGCGTGCCTGTGTGTGTGCATGTGTGTGTGTGCGTGTGTGTGTGTGCATGTGTGTGTGTGCATGCGTGCATGTTTGTGTGTGTGTGTGTGCCTGTGTGTGTGCATGTGTGTGTGTGCATGTGTGTGTGTGCGTGTGTGTGTGTGTGTGCGTGTGTGCATGTGTGCGTGCGTGTGTGTGTGTGTGCATGTGTGCATGCGTGTGTGCGTGCGTGTGTGTGTGTGCGTGCGTGTGTGTGTGAGACAGTTGGGTGGTATTAGAAGGGGATTGTTGAGGGGTGTTGAGACAGATATGGAGTGGAGGGTAAACTGAAACACCTACACGGAGTTTAGGCCAAGGAAGCAAGCCTGTGGCACGGCGAGGGAGCCGGCAGCTGGTGAATGAGTCAGGAAAATGAAGCTAATGGGTGGTGGGTGGGAAACAGCAGAACATAGAGGATTGTTGACAGGTTGAGCAGTAGGGGGGGGGGGGGGGGGGGGGGGGGGCTGATGTCATTGTAAAAGTTAGTTTGTCAGGAAATGAAGGCATATATTTGCCTCGTTTCTGAACCCCTGGATCACCATCCAGTGTGTGACTGAAATCCTTGTGAAACAAACTAGAAATGTGAAGTCATTACTCGTCCTATAGAGGGCACATTTCTCCTGTTGGCACAATAGGGATAAAAGCTATTGGTCAATATTAACTAATACAGGTGATCTGTAACTGGCGACTGCCATGAAACTCATGGAACGGCAGCGAAAGAGACGTTTTGCTTAGAAAAACGGACAGCAGTAACCATATTTGACCAGATGTCTGTGAAGGTTCTCAGTCATCCAGTTCATTGTTGTCTCCACCATTTGACCTTAGAACTGAAGAAGCCTCTCGGATGAGAGGTGAAACGTCTTCAAGCAACTCAAAGAAGTCCAGACGCTTTTCTTTCAATGCTCATCAGACCATATTTGACCAGATGTCATTCTCACATATTGCACCTTTAAACAATTGGACAATGTGAGGGTTTAAGACCAGCTTTATAACCAAGCATATTGTTAAATTGGCTGCCCCACATGTCCTCTAACACGAAGGGACCAAAAGCAGGAAGTGTAGTTGAATTTACTGCGTTGGAGCTAAAAAGTCTCATTTGTTTTGGCTTGTTTGTTTGGATCGACCCTGTACATTCTGTACTGACATGGACGTCACTAGGATTGAGATATAGGGGGGGGGGGGGGGGGGGGGGGGGGGGGCTTAGCCCCAGGAGCTTGACCTCGAACGTTTTTTGTCACACCCTGCAAAAACTTTGTCAATTAATTCATTATCTGAAGAAAATCTAACAAAACCTATTATTTTATCACTTTCCTTTCCTTTCCTTTCCTACTTTTGTGCATTTTCTCTCTTCTTTTTATAAAAAATAACACTTAATCAGTTCATTAGTGGGGTCTATGTTGAAGAAAGATTTTATGTAAGTCCATTAAAAATTAGATCTGTTATATTTCCAAATAAAGCTATTCATTTCAGTCTACTGCACTTAACAGGGGGAAATGTTGTAGTCATTTACTTAATTTGTTTAATTACAACTTGTTTAATTATAAATGTTACTGAAATGTGACAATAATGAACAAATGAATAATTGTCAATCTTTTATTCTGCCAAATGAGTGTGCAGTTGACAGTTTTAATATATGAATAACACTGCTATGATATGAAATAAAGGAGTATGTAATTACAAATACAAAATACAAAATAACAGTATATATGAAAATATCCAGCAAGTAGTAGAACTTATAATACAAAAAGTCAACTATACAGATACAACTTGACATAAGGTTGCAGGTCACATGATAATTATAGTTTTTTTTTCTCAAGTTCTCTTACCTGTTCACTCCTAAATAGAAAACTGTTCAATTTTGCTTGGGAACTTAGTGCTCAGGTAAATGCTCATAACGGTGCGCTCGCCCCTGTTTTCGCTGTAGATCACTGACCTCGACCATGCAGATCTCCTCAGCATCAACCACCTGGTCTCTCTCCTGTTCCTCACTCACTCTCTTAAAAAAATCTTCGTATATCCATCTAGCCAACACATTGAAAAACATTTTCAATTTCTAATGCCAAAAAAAATGCTACTAAGCCATTTAGTTTTCACTCACAATAACTGAAACAGCCATTGGTGGATAGATGGTACAGAATATGGACAACTGTTAGCCTAATATAGCCCATGTTTGGTTGCTCATGATGATGGCATTTTCCATAATGTCACATTAAGCTGCCAAAATTTATGTTAAAGTTAGACGAGTACAATATCTCCTTTCTTTACCATAGGTAAACATAGGAAATATTAACCCTTTGATGCATAATGGTCACTACAGTGGACAGGTACTCAAAATTGTTATTTATTTGTTTTTGCTATTAGGCACAGCTGTTGAAGACTTTATTGCATTTGAGCCCCTCCGTTTGGACCTCAGTAAGCCAAGCCAACATATTTCATGCTCAGAATGCATGCTGCCCACTGAGGTGGACATGTAATAAATTATTTGTAAATTATAAAATTTTACAAAAAATATTTGTTGAAATTTGTTTCATTCACACCTAAAGATGAATGAAAAAAATTGTTTAAAAAATCATGGTTGAAGATTTCATAATTCATGCATCAGAGGGTTAAGCAATTGACAACCCACATGGAAAGAAGTCATAAACATATAGGTTTTAATATATGTTTTGATATAGCTTTTGAATATATGTGACATTATAAAACTGGCTGTTTACTATATTATAGATACATATATGTACCTATAATATAATATATATATTATAGAAAAAATATATAATATAGAAAAATGGTCAATAATATACACATTCGGCCATATTCTGATTCAGGTTTTTAGTGTGGAGTGATTTTTGTGCCACCAACTGGAGCGTGCAGTGATCAATCTGCAAGAGCAACACTGCTCTGCAGTCGTATGCGGCCCTCTCTCTGCATGCTCAACTCCGTCTCTGCCTGCACAAATCTCCCTGTTGTTGCTCAATTTGCTATTTACAAAGCAATGTAGGCTCTCCGCCAGCCAATCAGAGAGCTCTCCATTATGCAATCAAAGCATGTCCAGGAAATACTGCCAGGAAAATTGCACTTTTTTCAGATAAAGAGGACTTTATATAATTATATTTAATTAGGTTGATTAACCCTCCTCTTTTCCTGGGACATTTCCACTGTTCACTTCTTTTTACACATCAAGGGCTCATTTATGTCTGACCAAACAGAGAAGAAACACTTTATATGTTGAAATTAAAAGTCCTCTTTAACTGAAAATAGTGCAATTTAACAGTTTTAGGAATGGGCAATGTGTCTTTTCTGGAAGTCAAATATGGTCACCCTAATCATGACACATGAATTACAACAAAGTATCTTGCAGGCAGTGGATGGTGACTGGTAGCTCACCAGCAGCAGAACGCAGTTCAATAAGCTGTTAAATGGGTGTTTTTCTGTAAAGTAGTATTTCCTGGACATGCTTTGATTGGATAAAACAGAGCTGTCTGTGATTGACTGTTGGAGAGGCTACTTGTTGAGGAGAGCAGGGAGGGGTTTGCATCGCAGAGATAGAGTTGAGCCCACAGAGGGCTGCAGCTGCTGCACACAAGCGCAGAGCAGGTTCTGTTTGTGCAGACTCATTACTGTACGCTCAAGTTGGTGGCACTAAGTCACTCAATGAACTGGCTGGCTCGTTAATCACGTCACTTCAGGGGAGTTTTCCGACCATTTAACTATGGCGCGGCATTTCATTATGGTTTGCGGCATGTAAACATGCTAGCGGAGTTAGCATTAGCATGTCGGTGCGGTAGCATTTTCCTCTCTCGTCTGAACTATAACCTTGAAATATTAACGGTGTGCTGCTGTTGCTGTCTTACCCTAATGTGATGTTGAGTGACTTACAAGAGCGCTGAGCAGGGTTTGCTCATCGATATAAAGGTTTTGCTGTATAACCCCTGCCCCTGACTTGTCAACAAAGCTGCCGGGCTTAAGGGGAGGAAGTCCTTTCTTGATACTTCCTGTGTGCGACGGTGTAGTTCTATATTCATTAATTATTATTTCTGTTTCAGACAAAAAAAAAAACTCATGTACCAACTACACGTGTCGTGATTGTGTTGAGCATGTAGATGTGAACAAATAAAAAAAAGTTAACTGAAAAAATAAAATAAACCAAAATGATAGGGGGGCTTGTGATTATTTTAGGGGGGCTGAAGCCCCCCTAAAACGGACCTAACGACGCCAGCGTGTACTGATCTGCCATGAAGAAGCACTTCTAGCTGAATATGGCTGACACTGAATAAAAACACAAACATCACAGATTTTGTTGATACGATCTCCTAAAAGATTCATATCTTCTGGTGTTCGTGGATAAAAGTTCCACCTGTGAGGGAATATATTTCTCTTTAACAAGCAGAGAAACTTTCAGACTCACCGGCTCGGGCCGAGGTTCTGCCCGTCCCGCACATGTAAACAAAACATTTGAGTAATAAATAAATCCTGTCAGAAGCCTAATTGTGGGCTGGTGGATTATTTAGAACGTGTATAGATATATAATAAGTGGTCAGCATTTTAAACCATTAATAAAATAAACAACTTCTATGTTTCTTTAGGAGTTTCTGGCTTGCCTTGGCAGCTCAAGAACAAACGTGATGCTAATTTCTTGTTTACATGAAACGGGACAGCTGTGTTGGAGGAAGAGTGGAGATTATCCACAACACTGAAGATCCTTTGTTCACGCGCTGACGTGTCTGGAGGCTACGGACGCGAGTCCTCGCCTTCCTCTTTAATGCGTTAGTCACTTTTAGGTCTTCTGCTTTGTGAGTGAATGAAACTGGTGTCACTGTGTCTGGTCCAGAGGTGGGTTCAGACTCTCAGGCTCACTTCAGGGCTCATAAAGCAACCGACCGCTGGGGGATGACGGCACAGGTTTGATGTTTTAAACCAGATTTATTAAAGGGGCATTATGGAAGTGTGACAGCCAGAACATGTATAGAAATAATAAATGTCTTCTTCATACATTCTCCTGCAATGCCCTGGTCCTGTAGAATGAGCCCTGGCATTTTTACTGTGATTGCCTGTTTTTCTGTAAAATCACAGAAAAAGAGAGATGCTCGGGTCGAGCAGGCTGCTTCATGCGCGTTCACGCTCAGGCATCGCCCGTAGCATTTGCTATCCGTAGCTTTAGCAGCAGAGAGAGAGGCAGTGCCACTTTGTCGCTGTTCCTAACGCCTAGTGACAAAGCTAGCTACATTTCTGAGGACCCTTAGCTACTTTCTGTAGAACTTTCTTCTAGATATTTCCTGCAAATTAGCAACAAAATAGCCGTTTTCACTTTGAACCGTTCTTTGGTTTGATGTTGTTTCAGCTGTCATCAAGGATATAAATGTTACAGATACAAATGACATCACTGGTGCTGTAGCTCACCTAGTAACACGTCGGACTCTCGTGCAGAAGATCTGGGTTTGATTCTAGATGTGAACATAATTTATTTAGAGTTTCTTTTTTACATTAATGGTATATTTTTTACAGTAAGATGCCCAAATTTTTATTTGAGACTCGCAGAACGGCGTTGAATTCACAGATAAAAAAGATGTGGGTTCAACTTTCATTTTGGAACAATTTTTCAAGCAAGGGAAGGGAATGATCTGAGCATGCAGGAGGACTGACCCATCATAAACCTTTGTCGGCTGTGCTGAAGAGAAAGCTACAGAACCAAATTATTTAATTAATTAGCTGTGTTTTCCTGTCCTCTGAGCCACACACACACACACACACACACACACACACACACACACACACACACACACACACACACACAGGGGGGGGGGCTGTCTCAGCTGTTATTTTTGTTAAGGAGTGTGCACGTACAACATGCGCGCCTCGTGCACGAGCCTACTATTGAAGCTGCCATTACACTTTTGGCCTGAGGGGGCGATCGCGAGCATAAAAATTCAAAAGTCCGAAAAGTCCCTTTAATGGATCGTAGATGAGCGTAACCAAGTGTTGGTGAAATACTTTTCACTGCAGCATCCTCGACATGCCCCTCAGATCGGTGTGTGTGTGTGTGTGTGTGTGTGTGTGTGTGTGTGTGTGTGTGTGTGTGTGTGTGTGTGTGTGTGTGTGGAACTGCATTCACCGTGCTTTGGTTGACATTGAGATAACACACTGATGAATTAGACTTGTGCAGGTGATTGGAGAGGGCACCAATCCCCGTGTGCACGCTGATTTTATTAAGCATTTGATAATATTGGTTGATGTGATTATTGCTGATCATGTGTACACCTCGCCAAGGAGCTCATAAGTCCCACCCACTGGAGGGTCAGCAGAAGCCAGCGGACTGAGCGAGGGGAGAACACATCAGATAGATGCTGAGCAGATGCAGGGTCGCTTCACTTCCTCTTCGTTCCTCTCCCCGGTGCGGCCATCTTCACAGTGTGTGATCAATCATCGTTCGTCCCCAGACATGGCGAGCCAATGCTGTGACGCTCTAAGCCGGACTGTGTTGATGCTGCTCTTTATTTGTGTAATCCTCCAGCCAAGCGCGTGTGTGTCCATGTGGGCGTGTCGGCCCGTGTCAGAGTTCAGGTCCTCACTAAGTGTTTTCATGGCCTTCAAAGATCATTTTGACTAACAGAAGTTTGTTAGCTGGGGAAGAGCGGACTAGATGTGACTGAGACAATTTTATTTCTAAATAAACGACATGAGCCTTTTTATTTTACATTTTCTAACGTTTCCTGTGCAACTTCCACAGTAACTCAGCTGCAATTGGCTGCATTGAGTATAACGGAGACGTGCGGCGCTCTGCCAAAACCGCGATTAGTATTTTCTCCGTGTTTAAGCAGCTGAAGCCTGTTTAAACCTTTTATTTTCTGCTCCTAACTGACCTTTTCCACACAGCTTATTTTAGAGAAAATCACACTTCCAAGGCAGCAATTACTTTTCCTGTGGAACACGTTTTGTAAATTAATAGAAGTCTAGCCGATTTGATGGGAAAGTGCTGAGAAGTGGAGCCTGAGAATTGATGTAATCGCTGGTTAGTTTGCATGAAGCCATTAAAGGCTTAGAGGACAGAACTATGTGGAAAGAGGGGATGAATTGGAAGAGACGCACAGCTGAGGAGAACACAGAGATGGAGAATCCACGAGAGAAAGTGGAAGTAAAGATGGTGGATTCTGAAGGGTAAACAGCATGTGGCCCTTTTCCTTGAGGGGGGGGAGAGCAGAGACGGGGTGAGGGAACTGATATGAATATGAAGAAGCTCTATTTGGCAAAGCCGGAGCCATCGGAAGTGTGCTGGAATAATGAGGGATGGATGGAAATCCCGTTGAGATTGTTTAGCAAACAACTAGTTTAACATGAGTGGCCCCTGCAGCTAAAGGCTACACCGGTATGGAATCTGCAGCTCTGTAAATGACAGGGATGTGTATTTTTGAAATTCTGGCGATACGATACTTATCATGATACGGGGAGACGATACGATATGTCACGATATATCGCGATACGTTCAGTCAGATGTTACAAGCATTTTTTTACAGAATTTATTGTAAGAATGTTCAATAAACAGTGCAAACTGATACGTAGCATGTTTAACATGAGGTATCTGAACCATGATGGAGGCATTTACATTTCAATGGTGGAAACAAAACCCGTTGCACACTGCTGCCAACTAGCGGGTGGCGATTGAATTGCACAAAACGAAAAGAAAATACACACGTTTGCATGTAAATTCTTTCAAGAATTAGATACACGGCTTTTGAAAATCGATGTAATGATCGCAGGAAAAATATCACGATGTATTGCCATATCGATATTTTCTTACATCCCTAGTAAATGACCACCAGAGGCTGGTGGTAAAAATAGGTTCATCTGCATAGACGATGTGGAAAAACAACAATTTGCATGTTCATAAAGCGCTGGAGTGGAGGGACTGTCCCACGTCAGTGCTGCAGCATCTCCCCTAGTAGTTCAGTCTCTTTATGCTCCATACTCCAAAGCCTGTTGAACCTTTTTATTAGGAATACAATCTAAAATGCACAGGCTCAATGATTTGTTCATCCTTCAATTAAATTCTCTCCTTTTATTTCCGGAGAAGGGAGAATCTGAATGACCTCAGCTGTAGGGATTTATGTGTTAAATTGAGAATGATTCAGATGAAAGCATAAAGACACTCGTGCCTTCACACTTTTACATCAGCTGAAAAGTTGTTGCAGTTATTGAACTTGAGCGAAAAGTTAGAGGTCTTGGTTTTCTACAAAGATGCCATTTCTGGGTTCTTCTAAATCGTTGGTTGCACTTTCGCACCATTGTTTGTGCTTTGGTGCTTTTTCAGGACCTTTCAGGGCAGTGAAAGCTTTTTATAATAACAGTGCAGTGACTTTAGTGTTTTCTGGTTGTGATTAAATGAGACGTTACCTGTTATATAATCGTCTTGGTAACACTTTAGTTTAGGGAAAACAAATAACCATTAATTAGCGGCCAATTAATATGCATATCAGCGGACTACTAAGTCTGAACTCATTATTAAGCACTTATTAACAGCTTATTACTTATTGGCGACTGTCAAGCCTTTGAGTCGCCGAGCAGCTGAATAGGGGAATAATGTTGACGCGCCCGCTGTTCCACTCCAAAGTCAAAGTTCCAGGTTAAAAAACTCCTTTATTTGTTATCAAAGCCTTAAAATCCGTTGAAAACAGTGATAAATAAAAGAAACATTCTAAGCTTGAGGGGTCGGCAAAAAAGTTGACTTCCCCCATCACCCACTCATTCTCCCATTCCATCACCTGCACAGGTGATAGCAATCACTATTATTATTACCGACACCATGTGACCCAAGGCAACGCCTATCCACAACATTACTAATGTTGTAATTACAACATTAACAGGCCATAAATTAAGCGTTTTATCAAAATAAGCCATTCATAATAGTTGTTAACTGAAAGTAAACGTTTTGTTGCCGATTAACACACACTAATTAGCTCTAATCAATATGTGGCTTTTAAAGAAGTAATTCAAGGGGAACATGTTCTTGCCTTTAAGTGCTTAATTAACACTAAACTACTAGTAATTAGGTATGAACAAAATCTGACTTTAGAATGGGGAACATGTTCTTGCTTACAAGTGGTTAACTGATTGTTGTTTAGGCTCTATTAACATGTGGAGTTTGTTGTTTATTTACATAATACCAGAACATAATTTTTGTTGTTATTAACACGGAATAACTATTCCCCTTAAATTACTTTATTAAAAGCCACATATCTGGTTGATCTAATTAGTGTGTGTGTTAATCAGCAACAAACCATTTATTTTTACTTAACAACCCATTATGAATGGCTTATTTTGATAAAACGCATAATTTATGGCCTGTTAATGTTAGAATTGCAGCATTGGTAATGCTAATAATAGCTTAATAATGACTAGTTCAGACTTAGTAGTCCACTAATATGCATATTAATTAGCAGCTAATTAATGGCAAGTTTGTGTTCCCTAAACTAAAGAGTCACCTGTGTCTTTATTGCCATTATAGACACGTTGAACGTTCTTGTTTACATCCGGGCGATGGCACACATCCACACAACCCTGGCCTAATAAAACCACGGGGTGTAGATGTTACTATTTTAGATCATCTAACACATCTTTTACAGATGATCAAAAAGTTACATCTTAAAGCTAACGGTGTTTAGCACAAAGCCTCCAGATCCGATTGAAATAGCTAACGAGCTGTGCGGACGACAGACATCAAACATGGCCGCTAGTACAGGGATATCTACGTTTGACTGATTACCACACCTGGAATTAAGGTGTGACTGGATGTGTTCTGCGTTGAGCGGGTTAATGTCGAAGGATTGCCGTGACATGGTTAGTTTTTGGAAGTGAACAGATGCTCCATTTATTCTGACGAGCTCAGTAACAGAAACACGAAACAAACGACATTAGAGGCTGGGCAGATCTCAGGCGGGACCAAGATTTTATAAATACATAAATAAATAACTTTTTCGCATTTAACATCCCTAACGAGCTCAGTAAACTCAAAATTATTGACATTAAAGGCTGCGTGCTCCAATTACAGAGCACGTTTGTGTAATTATTGAACAATAAACAAATTCAACCCGGTTACAAAGGCATACAAGTCAACAGGTCGTGTCTGCACATGTGGGAGAGATATTTTACTTTTTACTCCGTTATGAGACTTCGGCTCCAACAAACTCTCTTCATGGCTGTAAAATTTGACTTTATGGTCCATTTATCTTCTTCCTACAGTGCTGCATGTGTTAACCATGCTGATGGATGCTATTTAGCGTAATTTATCGACGACTGATAAAAGTGGTGAATGGGAATGCACCGTCTTCTTGGCCTCCTGCCAGAAGCTGGAGGCGGGATCTTGAGCATGTGACATCATGTGTTAAGGAGTCAATAGGAAGCCTAAGTCTCGCCTACCTACTTCCGCACCATGGGTCCCTGGAAGAAAGAACAAATGAATGCAAGTCAATGGGGCGGAAGTAGACTAAAGCTTGGTTTATGCTTGACGCATTCGCTTTCCGCTTGGTGATGCGACTCGCGGATGGAACGCGCTTCACAACTCGCAGATTTTATGGTTCATGCGGCTTGTCTCTGCGGTGAGCCAATATTCTCCCAAACTGTAGGGGGCAGCATGGAGCTCTACGGCATGCATCCAACACTACACCATAGTAGAAGTAGAAATTACTGTTTACAACATGGCATTCCAGCATTTTTAACAGCGTCCTCGTCTTTTCCGACAGTGCGAGCTATTTCTCTCCAAGAATTATTAACAACATGTTGATCACGGTGATCTCTGAGAGCTGAATCATAAAAATGTCTGTATTTACCAACCTCTGCCATACTAGTTCTTACCGGTCCGCCATGTTTTTCCGCGTCCGACCGTCCGCGTGGTTAGAAAATTTCCTAGGTGTGCGGTGCGGAAAGTTTGGGCCGTGCGGAGGCGCGGTGGAGGGGCGTGGTTGTTAAAATGACGCAATTTTGCCACCCGGAGCCGCGTGAACCTCGCGGACGCATCAAGCATAAACCAACCTTTAGGCCCTGTCCACACGTAGCCGGGGATCTGCCAAAACGTAGATATTTTTCTACGTTTTGGCCTGTCATCCACACGAAAACGGAGTTTTTTCACACGAAAACGGATCTTTTTAAAAACTCCGGCCAAAGTGAAGATCTGTGTTTTCTCCGTTTTGGGTGTCTGCGTGTGGACGGACAAAACCGGAGTTTTAAGGTCCGCAGCGTCACTTTCCGCGACAAAAAAATGCTGACATCACGTGTGCGACCTGTGTTTACACTAGCCGACATCATGGATGCCCTCAGAGCTGCGCTCTGTCACTACCCGATCCATCAACTGTCCAAGCGCTTTCTGCTTGTTTGTTTTTGCAAGCGGAATTACTGCTCCTTGCGGAAGACCACAGACGAAGGATGAGGTTAAGAACGGGGGAAGTACTGCCCCCTACAGGTCTGGCATGTCCTTAACAACGTATGTATCCGGGTACGTGTGGACAGAGTTTCTTTTTTTAAAACGCGGTGGTGTGGATGCAAGTTTTTGGAGGGACGGATATTCGTTTTAAAAAAAACCCGGCTACGTGTGGACTAGGCCTTAGGCTGCCTATATCCAAAGGCACACCAAATATTATGCTTCAACAGCACCTTGATGGATTCAAATTAAAGAGACAGCGACAGAAATAGTCGTCCAGGTTTAAAATGCTTTGTTTTTGTAACTATGAGTGATTTTGAAACCCACCAACAGCCAGGGAGTCTAAAAAGGGTTAAAAATATATCTTTTCAGTGGTGGAAATGGAAACAGGAGTGACAGGCAGGTGAATGATTTGCCCAAATGTCAGAAAGACACCATCAGGAGCAACAAACCCAAACAAACCACGGTGACTCAAGGGAAGAAGGAGCAGGAGTTACGGAAAGGGGTGGACATGGGTGAAACTCAGAAGGGTTGTAAAATGTCCTCCAGCAGCGTGAAAGGTTGGATTATTAGCATGGAGAAGAGGAGAAAGGCAGTAACGAACAGCACCGCTTCCTCACCTCAGTCATGATGGTAGCCTGCAATGTCAAATGGAAGGAGACGGAATGAGTGGCTGAAAACTGTTGGGAAGATGGAAGGAAAAGTGGCAGTGGTGAGTGGGGGAAAAGAGGTAAACGAGGACAGCTGAGTGGTTTTCGTAGAGGATGATGGTAACATGGGACCATTACTGAGTGATGGAGGAGACCTGAACATCAGGACAGAAATTGGCACCTTTTGGCCTAACTGCAGTGCTTGTGACGGATGTTGAGATGGCTGATTAGTAGCTTTGCCTGTGATTAGAGTCAAGAGAGGTAAACCTGAGAGCAAGGGAGACAATTAACAAGCCAAATAAAAGTTAGAGGGATCAGTTTCTGGTATTTAAAAGAGGCAGTGCAGAGTTTAGGTTATATAGACATTTGGAAGGGAATTATTAGGATGAATGAAGGGAAAATTGGCTTGGCTTGTAGAGAGGAGCGCTAACAAAGTCAGAACGGTCACATGATGGTACAGTGACACTATCTGCCTCCAGCAGAGGAGCAAGAAGGATGGGACAGGATGGTAATGAGGAGGATTTGGAGCTTTTGGGAGGAACTGGGGGGCCAAAGTGAATGTTTGTCATAATTTCAGTGTAATGCATGTCAACAAGCAACACTTCCCACTTCTGTCTACACACAGAGCGGAGGGTTCGGTTAGGCAGGAAGGAGAGAGGGGAACTCTATTAGACATTTAACAAGGATTCAGGGTACAAACATTAGTACTAATGTTTTAATCAGTCTCGCCCTGAGGTGTCCACATGCATTTACTTATTTTAGGTCCCAGCGTAAGAGGAATACTAATATTTTAGCAATCATGCGCCTCGGGAGAGTGAAACCGGATTGCCTACATTTTCGTTCTAACCTGATGACTGCACGTCTTCAGTGGACGTCTCCCATTAATTCTCTCAAGAACAGAAATGAAACTTTTAATTATCGTTTGACCAGAAAGTTTAGTTTAGTTTATTTGTCATATGCAAGTTAGCACAGGGTCAACATTGCAATGAAATGTGTTTGACGAGCAGCGGTCTCTTGGCGACATCCTGTATTCTGTTCAGGTTAATTATGAATAAACGTGTAGGATCTTCTGTTTCCATTGTAGCGTCATCAGGATAAATGTCATCATCAAGGTTCATAAAACCAGTTGTCAGTTTAACGTGTTTTTGCAACAGCCTTTAGTCTATGGCAATTCAATTCAATTCAAGTTTATTTATACAGCGCCAAATCACGACAAGAGTCGTCTCAAGGCACTTCACGTAATAAACATTCCAATTCACAGTTCATTAAGCCAATCAGAAACAATGTTTCCTATATAAGGAACCCAGCAAATTGCATCAAGTCACTGACTAGTGTCAGTGACTATACAGCAATCCTCATACTAAGCAAGCATGCAGCGACAGTGGAGAGGAAAACTCCCTTTTAACAGGAAGAAACCTCCAGAGAATCCCGGCTCAGTATAAGCAGCCATCCTCCACGACTCACTGGGGATCGAGAAGACAGAGCACACACACACACACACACACACGCACACACGCACGCACGCACACACACACACACACACACAATAATGTGTCTACAGTTCTATTGTGATGTCTTAGTAAATATTCAATTTGGTGAGATAAACTTTATTGTATTTATCCTAGTGGATCTCTAATTAAACGGGTAAACTAGCAGTAACACGTCCAACGTCAAGGAAAGCAAAAAGTTATCAGGAGAGGGAGAATGTTTTAAGTGGTTAGCAAGACGAGACCTGACCTGAACAAGGAGCTCTAGGAACCAGAAGTGACTGTTCTGGTGTATTGTATTTAGCTTCAGCCCAGGTGGACAGATGTAGAAATACTCTAGATCCCTACAGTGTGAGTGGATGGGAGAGTTGTCAGCATTCAGCGTGGGTGGACGTTGGCTCTGACCTGAGGCCCGTCTAAGAGCTGTTGCATGTTTTAAAGAAGCTAGCTCCCAGGCCGGACGAGGCTTTCTGTTTAGTTCGGGTCCCCACACAACACAAGTATTATGATTTAATGAGTCGGGGCTCTGGGGTACAAGAGAGACTCTATTTATTCAGTTTGGCCAGTCGGCTGACGTAAAACATGCTTTTAAACTGGAAGTGCCAGCTGAGACTGGGAGCTAACAACATTTAGAATTTCAAAGCAATACCCACGGCAGCAACGGCTACTAATGTCACTAAAAGAAGATGGAGGAGAATACATAATTTAACGTAACACAGCAAGATGAGGCCAATAAGGACAACTAATGCAAAATGGTTATCGTCTTTACCGATGTAAAACAACTGAGAGAAAAACACACGTTGATACTTAAAATGGATAAAGTTGGTTTAACCCCCCAATCCAGCCTTAAAGCAGAGCATCAAGCAGCGAGGCACTGGGTCCCATTTTTAAAATCTTCAGTGTGACCCGACCGGTTCTAAACCCCGATCTCCCAGTTTCCGGGCGGACTCTACCACTAAACCACTGAGCTGGCCATATGTGGCTAACATCAGTAGACGTAAACTTCTGAACAAGCTTCAGCTGGCTTTTCCGCAACAATTCCAGGTAGTAAGAGTGCCTTTTGCACTGCTTCAGTACTTTTTTAAAACGGTAATATCTGTCTCTTTGACAGCTTTATAGAAAAGGCAAAAAATGCTTTTAGGAAAATAAATTATGAGTTTGGCTGTTTAAAGATCAGAGGTAGCAGATCATTCTTGACAGTGAAGTGCGAGCTATGCTATTTAAAGCACCGGTGATTGATTTTAATGCTGCCAAAAGATCTTTTTTTATTTTTCCTTAACTAGAGAACAAATGAAATCAGCATATCAGGTGCGCTGTATTCACCGTGCCCTCTGCAGCTCTGGCCAGTGGTTCCAGGCTCCAGTAGAGAGAGAACCCGTATTAAGATGCTAAAACAAAAAGGCGAGGATGTGTGGGATGTATAATTTTCCTGCAGTGGTCTGTGAAGGCCCCGCTGAACTGATAAAAGGATATTTGTCCTTGTTAGAAAACAGAGATGCTCACACAATATAGAGACATGTTCTCACACTGATGCGGAAATCGTTCAGGCCTGGGACATACACTCCCCATATCCTCTTTCCTGTTATCCTGCACAGCCTAATTCATTAGTTTCACTGATAAAAATGTAGCTCATTAATTCTCTGCTCCTTTGAGAGAAAGCAAGGGAGTGGAAGATTGGGTCATAAGCAAAATTAGACAGAATGGAAATTAATTTTGGAGTGGGAGAATGCGTGCATTTAATAATGTGCATATTTAATTGCAAGTAAACATGTGAAGTAGTGAATATTCTGCCTTAGTTTCTTTTAAACATTTAATAAGGACAGATGCGAACAGACTGGAGCAGGGATGGGAAATTCCTGCTTTTGGAAGCATCGGGGGGGAAATGCTGTTTGAAATGTGAAATTCCTTTTTGTATCTTGCACCAGGAGTGAGCGATCGAAGCTGGTCAGTGTTCACAAGTGATCTGAGTCTCATACACCTGCAGGGTTTAGTTTAGTCGTGCAGTTTGGATAAAGAGACTTCCTCTATGGTGGTTTATCGTTGGGCTGTTTAGGATGCGTGTAAGGTAGGAGTCAAGCTTGGTTTATGCTTGACACGTTCGCGAGGTCCGCACAGACGAGGACGCTGTTAAAAAATGCTGGAATGCCATGTTGTAAACAACAGTAATTTCTACTTCTACTATGGTGTAGTGTTGGATGCATGCCGTAGAGCTCCATGCTGCCCCCTACAGTTTGGGAGAATATTGGCTCACCGCAGAGACGAGCCAAATGAACCATAAACGCTGCGAGTTGTGAAGCGCGTTTCATCCACGAGCCGCATCACCAAGCGGAACGTGAATGTGTCAAGCATAAACCAAGCTTAAGGAGTAATGTGCCTGCAACGAGCCGTTTCAAAAAGTCCCCATTTGTGATGTCACAAATGGAGAAATTTGCATGGAAGCACCTCTCCTGGTTGGAGGAGCAGCATCTCTTCTCAAAACGCCTTTGTGATATTAGAGCTTCTTAGCTCATAGCAGCCTATCAGGGGAGGGGTGGGTGTGGCCAACTCCAGCTTTTTTTTCTTAAAGTGACAGAGCCCTAAAACAGCGCAATCGTGAAGGTTCTGAAATTTCTAGAATGAAACTGCTGAGATCGCTTTATGTGAGAGGATTTTATGCAGACCTTCATGAACGTGTTTTATAGACCACACCATTATATCCTTTTTAATAACGACTGTAGCAGTCCACTTTTGACGCTTCTGAGATCTCCACACACTCCAACAGGTCTACGCTTTAACTTTGAATGTTTATAATTATGTTTGTTTCATAAACAAAATTTGGGCCAAGAGGAAGCAGGCAAAGTTTAAGACGATAAGGTTTCCTTTTGGTAATAGAGGTTAGGAAAGCGGGTAGACTGGAGGTGAAATGAGGATAAACAGAACGTGTGAGCTCAAGGAAAGGTGAGGGAAGTGACCAGATGAGTTATGAGCGGATTAAGAAGGATAAAACGGTGCCTGAAGATCTCAGAGGCAAATGTCAGATATACAGTAAAGGTGTGAAGCTGCTGAATTACCAGGATTTCTGCTGTTATTCCTCACTAAGTCTTCAAAGATGATCTCTACCTAAAATACACACAGATGCACTTTCCATGACCAAATAGGCATGAGCTTGGCGAGTAAACCGCTAAAAGTACATCAGGCTCTTTGATGCAGGTGTTTTTGAATGTGGCCGGTTTATTCAAGGAAGGATGGTTGAGCGTAAGAATGTGTTTGCTTCAGTAGAAACCTCCTCCATCAGACAACTATGTTAGTTAAGGTCATTATCCTTTAGGTTTGGTCTCTAAATCGAAGATATAAAGCTGTTTGTAATTGGCTTACATTGATGTGTAAAGATTTAAATTACATGTTATTTAATAAGCCATAAGCCGTAAGATTCCATAGGAAATATGAAATCAACCGTATGGACCTGTTGGGTGCTTTTAACCAGAAAATTGGAACTTTTTATTGCAGGGATTAGATAACAGCTTCGTATTAACTCAGAGACAACAGAAGAGACAGAGTCAAGTTTAAAAGTTTAAAAATTTATTACTAACAAATTAAACTAGACTGACTTTAAACACTAAATGTATGGTGTAACTAAGGTGGATGAGACGGTGAATGGGGTGAGGTGTAATGTTGCTCAGAACCAGCAAATCCAAAGAAGCGATTAGTTCTGATGGGAAATGAAGGTGATGTCTTCATGCTAAGCTTTGATTAGGAGATTCATAAACACATTCGACGCCATTCTGTCAGCCTACGTACCCTTCAGGAAGTCCCCGTTAGATCAGGAATGTCGAGGTCCAGCTTGACCCTCTCTGGAATCGAAGCCGGTAGGAAAAGCAGCGTTTGCCGACCAGACCAGTCTTGAGATACTTCCGGGTCACGACAGTTTTATTGGCGTCTTGCGAGACCCAAACCTGGGTCGTGATGGTTCAGCTTTTATTCTGAAAGGAACCGTTGCAGCAGTTGGAACAGCAACGAATTTTCCAGCTTGTCGTTGGTTCTTTCGGTTGAAGAGGAAAGTTACATATATATATATATATATATATATATATATATATATATATATATATATATATATATATATATATATATATATATATGTACACACACAGAAGCATACACACACACACACATACGTATACATACATATAGATGTGTGTGCATGCTTCTGTGTGTATATATAGTATATATATATATATATATATATATATATATATATATATATATATATATATTAGGGCTGGGTAAAAAAATCGATTTAATCGATTTTGGATCGATTTCATATACATTTTGTGAAATCGATTCATTAGGCCTAAGATCGATTTTTACCCTTGAACCAGAGTGGCCCGCTGGCTCATTTTGCTGCAAAGACTACAAATCTCATGGTGCTTTACGGCATCAACGCGTCAGCCGAAGCGCCCTTCCTTTCTGTTCGTGGTCATTAGCATCCTTGCTAGTATCGGCGTCTGCAGCGTTACCCTCCTCAGTCTGGGACAAACTGAAAACACGCATTTTACTCAGCGCCAAGTTCACTCAGTGCTTTGTCAACTTTGAGGCTCAGAAATGGAGATTCCAACAGCTCAGTAACCTGTTCGCGGGCCACGGCAGACATAGAGTGCACCAATGACCAGACGGATTTAACGCCAGTGAAGTAAACAGTCAGAGTTCCTGGCTGCTGCTGTTTCTATCCGTCCTCCCCGACACAGACCCAGCTCAAGCTGCTCAGATGCTCTCCATGTTCAGCAGCACAAACCAGTGAGAGCAACTGTTGTCTGATGAAAATGAACAAAAACAACAGAGGAGTCCCACTGATGAACTCCTCCCTCACCTCAGAGATACAGAGAGAGATGCGTGTATCTGGCTTGAACAGGTGAGCATGAGAGTGGAGCAAACTGAGCTTGAATTATTGTGTTTTTATGCAGTTTTTCTGCTCCAAAGCATGAAGGTTAATAGTTGAGATATTGCATTTTTATTTAGGAGAATTACTTTTTTTCGTTTTTTTGTTGCTGGCCTGTTAAAAAAATATCGAACCAACTTTTAAACAGGAACTGGAAAGGCTACAGATAGAAGAATAGAATAGAAATAGAAGAAAAAATCCCTTTGTCGTCCCTCAGTGGGGAAAGTTTGCTGTCACAGCAGCAATTACATTCATTACAGGAGCAAAAAAGGTGAGTAAATGTTAATAATAAAGAGTAAACAACAAAAACACATAAAATAGAAATACTTAAAATTCAAAAGATTAAAATAAATTCTTTTTGAATATATATACACATCTTAAGGAATAAGATTTCAAAAATGAGACATAACAAGTAACCAATACCACTGATGTGTGTTTTTTTTTTTCAAATTAACTTGTCCATGTGTAAATTGTTTATTCCAGATTTAGTGGTCACGCAAAAATAAGTTTTTTACTTCCAAAGGAAAGGGTTCAACAATACATATTTATAAAGGATTATGTGCACATTTGCCATAACTTTCAATAATACTGAGTTTGGCCTGCGACTTTGTCCCAGTTTTTCATTTCGGCCCAGTGTGAATTTGAGTTGGACACCCCTGACTTATCGTTAAGAAGCTTGTCTAAATGATAGAAACGTTGTTTTCTACCTCAGCATTTTAATTATTTAAGACCAGACTGAATTCAACTGAATCAAATTGAATCGAATCAAATTGGATCGTGATTAATCGATTCAGAGCCTCAAGAATTGAAATCGAATCGATCTAGCAAATTGGCCACAATACCCAGCACTAATATATATATACTATATATACACACAGAAGCATACACACATATATATATATATGTATGTATATGTATGTGTGTGCGTGTGTGTATGCATCTGTGTATGTATATATATATATATATATATTAGGGCTGCTCAATTAATCGAATTTTAATCACGATTACGATCTGAGTTTTGAACGATTATAAAAAACAAAACAAGCCGATTATTTGCTCCTCCCACTTCCGCTGCCCTGAGTTGCAAATGAAGCGCTCCTCAGTGTTGCCAACTTGGCGACTTTGACGCTATTTCTAACAGCTTCTCAGACCCCCTTCTTGACTTTTTAAATCTTACAAATACCCAGCAAACACCTCAGAAACATCTCTGGTAACCCTTAGCTACTTTCTGGATAACTGTCGTCGACATTTCCTGCAGGTTAGCTAAACACTCCGCCTGCGCTCCGGACCGTTCTTCAGGAATTGGGAAAGGGAATGATGTAGTGATGTGTCAGTCGCTAAAGAAACAGCTCTCGGAGCCGGCTCCCTGTTGGAGTAACCAGAGTGAGTGACACACACCGCACCTGCGGGCTCCTGAGCCGCTAAAAACAGCTAAATGTGCGCTTGCGGCGTGCTAAACACACATGCAGCTTTCCCCTGATTGCTGTGAGACCGGGTTGGGGGTGGGGGGTGCAGCTGTGGTTGGGACAATTATTACATTAACTGATGGACTTGTAAATAAATAGTTTATAAATAAGGTAGAAATAAGTTCCTCACGCTGATAAATAATAACTAACCTCTCTGAGGACACGGTGCTAGTGCACGCTCCTACAGCACCTTGACACGACTAAAAACGTATTATGCAACATTTTGTGAACATCAATTTATTTGCGTTTATTTGTTATAAATGCCACTGTATAATTCTTGCTGTCAGTATTTGCAAGATATTGGTATTTGGGTCTGTACTGGTTAGACTTAAATGAGTTAAACCAAGGTCTATAGCCCTTGGGTCATAAACTATGAGCTATAAGTTTGTTGGTCTTTTTATACTGGGAATCAGGAGTTATTTTAGTGATCATCTTGTTTCTTATTTATTTTTGTTCTGATTGTGCCCTGAGCAGTTTTATGACTGAATAAAAACAAATAAAATCAACATAAATAGAAAAATCGTCCTAAATAATCGTGATCTCAATTTCAGTCACCATAATCGTGATTATTATTTTTGCCATAATCGAGCAGCCCTAATATATATATATATATATACACATACACACAGATGCATACACACACACACATCCTTCTCTCCCGTATTTAATTTCAGCTGAACTTCTTCCTCTAAATATTAAAATCTATTTCTTGATCTAAAAAAATAAATAAATGCAGTTGGGTATTTGATTCAGGCCAGGTTATTGTGCAGTAATATACGTACCAACCTTAAGGTTGTTCACCAGGACATCTGTCCCTCTCTGAGGACCTACTCATGGTATGGATGGTGAGATGTATTATCTTGCAGTCACCAGGCTGAAGTAACCTTTAAAAATGACTTTTCCACCAGGCCAGCAGGTGATCATCAGAGGATTTGAACAGCTGAGACAAATGCTATCCACTTCTTTAGTCGCTTCTTCTTTTGGGGTGTTATCTTCATCCTTTTGTTGTTTTGGTATTGTTCAGCAAACAGGACCGATTTGTCTTGTTTGTAGCTGCAGATATGACAGTGCTGCTTTCTCTCTCTCCTTTGTGTTTTTGATCAGCAGACGTGGCTGGTGCTGCTTGGAAGTAGTGGAGCTGACGGGCTGCAGTTTTTTGTTCTGCCACCGGTGATGTCTGTCACCTTTCTGGCTTTCTCTCAGGAGTAATAACACTCCAGATCATTCATTTTAGTCTTGCTTACATCCTCTCCTGCTTTCACAGGACCTTCTGCTTTCTAGTGCAATAATCAGGAGACATTTGTGATTATTTGAAAACTTCAGTTTTCATGTTTCCAGCTGTGATGAAATTAAAGGACCATCCAAGTCTTTACTGATGCAGGGGAGAAGCAGAAAGGAGCTTAAACTTTGTCCTTTTTGTACTCTCATTATGAGAGTAATGGTCTGATTTACTAAACAAAACAGCAGCTAGAGAGATGAGAGTCTCTAGTAGCACCGGCTGGGTTGTTTTCAGTCTTTTACATTTAACCTCCCTAAACCAGGCGCCCGTTTTCCTCTCAGCCCTTGCTTTTTCCTCTCGCCTCGGTTCTTTTCAAGTTTCTCTGCTGGAGCTCTTGCTGTTTGTTGGGCTAGCACTCACTCTACCTCTGATATGTCAATTCCCCTTCCACCTCTCCACTTCTGCCTCAGCCTGGCTTTGTGTTTCTGTCTGTCATCTATTGTTTTTGCCTCTGACGCCTTCAAGTCTTTGCCAGTTCAGCTTGGCCTGACAATCCGACAGTTGAGCTCTGTATGTGGTAGGTGTTAAGCTTGGTTTATGCTTGACGCGTTCACTTTCCGCGTGTTGATGCGGCTCGCGGATGGAACGCGCTTCACAACTCGCAGCGTTTATGGTTCGTGCGGCTTGTCTCTGCGGTGAGCCAATATTCTCCCAAACTGTAGGGGGCAGCGTGGAGCTCTACGGCATGCATCCACCACTACACCATAGTAGAAGTAAAATTACTGTTGTTTACAACACGGCATTCCAGCATTTTTAACAGCGTCCTCGTCTTTTCCGACAGTGCGAGCTATTTCTCTCCAAGAATAATTAACAACATGTTGATCACGGTGATCTCTGAGAGCTGAATCATACAAATGTCTGTATTTACCAACCTCTGCCGTACTAGTTCTTGCCGGTCCGCCATGTTTTTCCGCGTCCGTCCGTCCGCGTGGTTAGAAATTTTCCGAGGTGCGCGTTGCAGAAATTCTGGGCCGTGTGGAGGCGCGGTGGAGGGGCGTGGTTGTTAAAATGACGCAAAATGACGCAACTTTTCTGCGTGGAGCCGTGCGGACCTCGCGGACGCGTCAAGCATAAACCAACCTTTACAGAATGGGAGGGGGAAAGCGGGAAAACAGTGAGATTACAGGAAGAAGTGACCTGTAAAGACATTAAGAGGGTTGTTTTGAGTCATAAAACCTCAATAAGCAGGAGTTTGGAACAAAGGCAGCGACAAAATGCTGAATGGTTGTTTTCTTTGTTTGGCAAATTGACTACCAAGGCCCTTCAGATTCTTTGTTCTCAATTATTCTGTTCCAGTGTCTTCAACACACTAAAAAGGACTTTACCTCTCTGTAATGAGGTTGCAGATGTCTTTAAAATGCCCAAAAGAGCTGCAGCTGATCTGAAATGCTTATAAATGTTTGTTTTGGTTTTTTTTTACTCTGGAGGCCAGCTCCCGTCTGATTAATATTTACTTTTATTTGCGTCCAAAGCACACAGAGGTTTAGGTGTTGAAATAAGTGCTTGTAATTGTGTTTGTGTTCTGAGTTCTCTCTGAATCCATTTAGCTTCTGGAACATATATTCTGTGGTGTTAATGGAAACACTGCTTGTTGGAAATGAGTTTTGTACCTCTGTGACTGCTGTGCAGCGACCACAGAAACCTCCCGACTCCGTCAGAATAAGTTCATGTTACAGCAGCATTAGCATTTTCAGGTAATGGAAAATAAATAACATTTGAATAAATAAAGATGGAAAAGCTACCAAAGAGCAAGCTAGGGCTGGCGGTCAGACAACAGGGTTGGTTATTATCAGTATGTTGTCGGGTTCAATTCAATTCAAAGATACTTTATTAATCCCAGAGGGAAATTAGAGTTTCAGTACACACAATTCTGGGATCAGACATACATACATACATAGACACATGACAAGAATTGGTGACTGTGGTCATTCGCAACCCGAGTCGCGCTACCGTTTTAGATCAAGAGGGTTTTGTTGCGTCATGAATGGCCTCCTACTTGTGACCCAAAGGTCACACTTTCCCAGCTGGGTCAAGCCGTAACTTTTGGTCCACAATTACCCATCAGGAGCCGGGATGTCTGCTCAACACCATCTTTATCTGCTGCTCTTCCATCCCAAGATGAAGGACACTTCAAGATTTTAATATCATTATTTTAAAATAATAATTTAATAAACTGTGTTACTGTTTATTACAATCATATAATAATCATCATAAATAATCACCATGGTTCAGTATAAATGTATTTAATTACTGAAATGAATTATTATTCTTCGGGTTAATAATAATTATTATTTATGATAATCCGTAATGTGTGATCATTAACCAGAAGGTCATTTTCACGTGTACACATCATGCAGGGGGGCTGATCCAGGGTAAAGTTAACCACCTCACATGTGAGAGGGCGTGTTCTGAGGTTTTGTTAAAATCAAATCTCCGCAGCTGAAGTTCAGTGCTTGAACCATCCCAGAGGACGACAGTCGGCCGCCTGACTCCTCACTAAGCATTCTGTCACGCCGATAGAATTACTCAGAATAAACGCACTGTAGTTTAAACACGCTACAGTTTATATGAGGATAGAGTCAGGGGGAGGGGAAAAAAGGCACTTCAGAGTTGCCCTCCACAGAGAGGGTAGCTTTGCTATGCAAAAAAACACCTCAGACAGAAATGCAACAGACTTCAGACATTACACAACATAAGTGTCCACTAGGTGGGGAGGTAAGGTTGGGACTCTCCTCACTTCAGTGTGTGCAGCCGCATGGAGCAGCGCTTATCACCTCCGTTTGGACAGGGGAGGGAGATGATGGGTTAGAGTGCACAGTGACTCCTAGATACGGTTCCATGTCCTTCACCGGTCACAGTCCCGCTCAGGCTAGGATAGGGAGAAATGGTTTCCATAGCTACAGCAATATTCCACATTTCTTTTGAGGGGGGAGTTATCACTTCAGCCTCACAGGCTCCAAGGGCACCAAATTCAGATGAGAATTGTTTTGGGGACAGACGGAGATAATTTCCTCTCTGCCTTAGTGTTCTGTTGGTCTACAACCCCTCTAGATCCAATAAGGCATAATTAATCAATCCCAATCCGTGCTCGTTCCTTGATGGCATCCACCTATTGTGCCAGAGCCTGAATCTCAGCCAAAGTTCCAAGCTTACGACTCATCTCGACAATTATGAGTTTGTGCGTTCACAGCACAATGCATTCCATCCCTGAGCTCCGGGATTGAGCCAATATTCCTCGAAAGCTCGTTAATTTTCCGGTAAGCCAGGTAACCGCTCAGGCCAAACAGCTGGAATCCCGACACCAAAACCACGAATATCGAAACATCTTCAGAGTCCTCTACAGACAGTTGAGAGAAGCATAAAAGTTTCCACTTTTTCCAGGAGTCCATGATATGCCCTGCTGGCTCTGTCCCATTCCCAGCCCCTTCTCCCGTTCTCATCATTGAAAAAAATTTGTCAATCGCGTTGAGAGACCAACTGACCAGATCCATTTTTAATAATTTCCAGTTTCCAGAATAAATGCAGAAAGCGCCGAGCACACAGACAGGACAACGAGCCTTGGGATAAGGAGGGAGGCAGAGGAGAAAAAAGCGTCTGTACTCTCCAAGAGTAAACAGCCACAGCAAAACTTTAATCAGTTGGAATTTAAATGAAAACAAACTGGAAGTGTTGTGAAGATTTAATAAGGGAGAAACGTAATAAGTTAGTGGAAATAAGGTGTAATAAAGGCAACGAAAGATGCTGGAGAGTGAGAATTACTCTGGATAATAGGAAAGTCATTTAGTCTTCGTGGTTTATCGTTTAAAGAGACATTCTGAACAACAAACAGAACAGAAAGACGGCGATGTGAATGTAAACACGGGAATATGCAGAAACCACTCACTGCATTTGTTGATCTCTTCAAGTATGACTTTCTCCACTTTTAAAGGGTTTTTAGTCCTCGTCACCATTGGACATCAAGTGTTCAAATATTCTTACCGAGAGACATTTTTTTCAACAAAATGAGTCCATCAAAAAGTGTGCATACAAGTTTTTAGTCCTTTTAAAGAGATCATGATCTCTATCACCCACCAACCATGTTTAAGCTTTTAAAGAATAAAAAAAACCAAGCAAACAACGATGCTCTAGCTGCTTGTATAGTGCGGTTTTCTAAAACATAATATTAAAACCCAGACAGCTCTTGTCTGTTTGTGAGTGAGATAAATGTACAAGATCATGATGATGATGGATGAAGGCCAAGCTTGTGTAAAATTTGGCCACATACATCAAATTATGTCCACAGAGTCTGTATTGATTCTGAATGAGTCAGCGTCTTCTAACAGGTCTTGCTTGGATGGTGGTTGGTCTGGGTTTGAATCTGGATCTTTATGCAGGATAAAACGATGAACGTGTCTTTGGTTTTGGAAAATGTGTTTAGCTTTGTGCTGGACGTCGTTTTAGTCTGGTTTAATTAGCAGAGTTAAATATGGAACTGACTTGTAATCAAGAACGCCAATCAAAAGGAAGTGAAAGAGCCACTTGTGTCTCCAGCTGTAAGGTTGCTCTGCAAGGAAACACAGTCATTATGCAGAAACAGTTGGTTCTGTAGACATTGTTCTCCAAGTATCACGGTAAGGTTTAGGTCCAGCGTGAGTCGCTACTGCCCCTTGCATGGAGGAAGCGTCTGTGACCTCAGGCTCTAGGGGTAGGCAGTGGCTTTGAGGGAAGTTTGGTCAGTGGGGCAGCCTGCATCACAAGGGCATGAGCCAGAGAGTCTATGAGAAGGATGGGATCTGCATGGAAGCCTCCAGAATGAGCTACAGGTGAGAGGACAGGAAGGAGACCAGGAGCCAAAGACATTAGCAGACTTTAGATCCAACTTAACTGCAAGTAAACAATGAGATGTTTGTTTCCCCCTGACATTTTGTAGAGCCTGTTGCTGAACATAAACACACTAGGAACCAACAAGAAGGACCAGAAACATGGAAAGACCAGAACCAAAACCAGTGATAACCCTTCCATATATCAAAGGCATAACAGAAAAAATAATAACGATGAAAAAACATTAAAGTCAGCACACCAACAAAACCATACATGACAGTCAGAAAAAGATTAGGACACCCAAAGGACAAGATAGCCACAGATAAAAACTGTGGAGTCATATACGAAATCCCATGCAAACTCTGCAATAAAACAAACATGGAGAAACCAGACACCAACTGAACACATGAAAAATAGAACATCAATGGGCGTGTGAGAGGGAAACGAGTCGAAGACACAAGAGCAGCAAATCAAGAAGCTGAAAGTACTATAAAGAAATCCGCTGTAACAGCCCACTGCACAAGAGAAAACCACGTAATGGACTAGGATGGTACACGGATCATAACCACAGAACTACATAAATACAAAAGATGGCTTAAGGAAGCGATAGAAATAAGGGGACGTGGACACAAAACCATGAACGTTCGCACTGGATCACACATGGAACAGTGCCATCAGCAAGGAGGACACGGGCAGTAGAGGGCGACATCGTCCTCTGCTGTCCGCGGACAAATGGAAGTGACGCCACCAACACCGGCGATCTCTTAACGACTAGAGCCACTAGCTGAAACATGTCAGGTAAACAATTGTTTACTAAAACTGTGTAAGAGAAGAAAAAAAATGGATTTAAGTGGATTTGTTTAAAAAGCAGTTGATAGCTAATAGTCTGTTCCTTCATTTGGACCCCTTTTCCTTGTGTGAAAAATAAAAATCACCACATGAAGTCCATCAGCTCTTTGGGCTTTTAATTGTTAAAACTGCAACAGCAGAATGCCAAAGAGTGATGAGTATAATGTGTTTATGGTTCTAGGTTACCTTCTGACCCTTGACCTGGCAGCTCAACCACTAGAGCATATCTGAATGTGCTATTATCTCTTTGAAACATGCCCTAAACTCAGCTTGGATGGTTTGGACTCTACCTGGGCTCCCCTTGCCTTTGACCCTGTTGGTGGTGATCGTTGACAGGATCTCAGGTGTAGTTGGAAAAAAATCCGCTGTCTGGTTAGGAAACTTCACAGTCTCATCTCTGCTTTTTTTGCAAATGAGATGATTCAGTTGATGTCTATAGGCCAGGACCTTCAGCACGCTCTGGGGTGGTTTACAATCAAGTGCGAAGCAGCCAAATTGAGAAAGTCCGAGGTCAGAGTTTTCAACTGGAAAAGCTTGAATGATCCCTCTGGGGTGGTAGAGAGATTGTGCCTCAAGCTCAGAAGTTCAAGTATCATACAGCCTTGTTCACTAGTGATGGTAGGATGGAGCAAGAGATGGGCTGATTGATTGGGGCTTGGTATGCAGTAATGAGGGTTCTGCTCCGTTGTATTGTGGTGAAACGAGCAGAGCTATAATGGAAACTCAATTTACTGGTCCAGTTCCAGCCTGTACCTATGGTGCTGACGTTTGGCTTGTGATAGAGCGAGATGTCGGAGATAAGTGGTGGAAATGAGCGTCCTCTGTAGGGTAGCCTTAGAGATCCTCCAGGCCAAGCTCGGGACACTTGTCTTCAGTGAAACCAGTCAGCTAATCCCCCAGCGGCCTCTTTTTAGGTTTCCTAGACAATTTCCATAGGCCAGAACCTCCTGTGCTAGAGGTGTCGTACTTAGTCTCATGGCACGGTGGAGCAGCCGAACAAGGTGCGTTTACATTAATCGTGACCCAACCCCGGATAAACAAAAGCAAATAGAAGGTGGGACGTGATTAGATCTCAGCTTGTTGTGCCTGATGATGTTACAGCACGAACATCTTCATCAAGGTAATGACGCCCTCCCTCATGGTTGTGTTTGTTACCTGGCCGCTGTTTACAGGTAAGAGTCCAACCGTTTTAAAATGTCTTGTTAGCAGTCGTCTCGTCTCAGGTCAACCTCTGTGTGGCGGAGCTGGACGACGTTTTGATCAGAACAGCTTGTACATCAGAGTCTGTACTTGTTCCTCGTTCACCCAGCCCACCATCTAAAGCCCCAAACAGCTTGTAGTGCCACCAGTTCTAATGGTTGTCCTGAAGTTTAGACTACTCTGTACTCAACTATGTTCAGCTGAGGCTGATTTTTAGTATTAAAAAATGCATTTTGGCTCCTAACAGGTAAGCACTTGTTCTCAAGTCTTGAAGGTGGAGAAATTACTAGATTAAATGTGTTAAAGGAGATTAGAGGGGTGTTTGTAATGAGAATATGTGATGGGAGAAGGTGAGGCCACATAAGGTTCTTTTTAAGCAGGAAGGATGAAGATTTAAGTGAAGGAAATGACTGAGAAGCTTGGTGAAGCTGTGTGTGTGTGTGTGTGTGTGGGGGGGGGGGGGGGTGCTCTGAGGTGGAGTGGATGCAGGGCAAAATAAGGAATACGTGATGGAAAATTCAGAAATGGTGTGAAAAAGTGGGAAGTGGAAGAGATCCTGTGATGCTCATTTGGGTCATTACAGCTCCTGAAGAGCGCACGCTCTGAGAGGATAGCTAATGCAGTCGAGCTTCGTGATGAAAGGTAGCAAGGAAGTGAATTTAAAGCTGGGCTGCATGTAGGGCTGCAACAAACGATTATTTGGATAATCGATTAATCGGATGGGGTCTCGACATGATTAATCGATTAATCGGATTACATGGGGAAATTTTTAAAAACTGCTAGGGAAACGTTATTTCTCTCCTTCCTTCACTTTATTTAACACAACATTATTAGAAAACAGTTCAATAGCAGAAAAACAACATGCCATCACCTAAATTGTCTTATAAGGTGTATAGACAGAGACCCTAAGCTACATCTATCTGTGACCTAAAATGCTTGGTCCAAGTTAAACAGCTTAAGGGCAATTCTCATCTGTTTTGTTTGATCTCATCTGTTGACATTTATTTTAAATGTAATTAAACATAGGCTGTGAATTAATCAAAATTGATCACTATTTCCAAAAATGACTGAAAAAATACCAAATAAAACAAAAGTAAATGAATGCCATCCTCCTTGCGATGATGCCCTGGGCAACTGCCATAAAGTCACATCAAGAAATGCTGCTGATCATTCCAATGATCTTAAATAGACTCACATTAGGCCACATGAAAGCAACTGAACCCAAAAATATATTAACCAGTATATAACTGCACTCTCACACAACACGCCTGCAGCAACAGTTAGGACTCCTCCCTCCCTTTTAAAAGCGTTTTTGCTTCCGAGGACATTGTGGTTGTAAAACCACATGCTAGTAGTCTGGCCCCGGTGTGATCAACCAGTTTCTGCGGGAATGTGACGGCGGAACCAGGGCCAGATTAACACTTTGTTGTACCCTGGGCAACAATATTCAAGGGCTCCATCATCACGACCCAAGGATCACCATAATGTGGTCACATACAGAATATTTTACTGTAATATGCAGTAAATATACTCAATACTTGAATGCCTGACAACACGTAACCCGCCCAGAGTAACCTTTGACCCACCTCGTGTGGACTGACCAATGAGGAGAGGGTCTTAACTTGAGGCCCTCTCTTCATTGGTCAGTCTGCATGAGACTGACTCTCAACTGACGTTCAGTCGTAGGCAGCGAAGCGTCTCTGTGCAGTGCAAAAGCCCGGGTGGACAGTTTGTTTAATGTAGGGTGACCATATTTCCATTTCCAAACAAGAGGACAGGGGATCTGTGCCTATGACGTCACACTATGGCAACACCACACAAACCATGTTGGGACCCATTTTTTGTAAGAACTAAATTAATATCAGATTCTACCAATTAAAGGGCTCTAAAACAATTCATATGTAAATATTTTGCATATTTAATGCAAAATCTAATTTTTCTGCTTTAGTGCTGCAACAAGGTTTTATTAATAATAAATTATTATACCTTTTGTTTTACTACAGCATCGGTAAGCTTCCTGTGCACAGATTATTAAGGATGCTTGTTTCAGCTGTGAGATTAGACGATAGGATCAATGATAAAATAAGTTGTCCCACACTCCATGGAAACTTTCAGAGAATCCACAAATAGTGGCTTTCAAATGATTTTGTTACTTTTTGCAAGTTTAGAAAAGAAGCAGATGAGACAGCATGTCTGATAATTTAGTTTTTCGTCTGATAATATTAGAGCATGTCAGTAATGTCTGAGGGGCTTTTACAAACACCATATAACTAACACTACTGGAGAGGGCATGAATTACACAGAGGCTTCTGGGGAGCCCAGTTATGGGGGGGCGGCATTTTGCCTTGGCCCCCAAAATGTCTTGAAACGGCCCTGGGTGTGTGACTGAGTTTTGAAGGTGATCTGAATTGTATCAGATGTATAAATATGACATGTGTATAACTTATTGTTTTTTACTGGTAAAAACGTGTCGTGGAGATAAATCTACCTACATTTGACTTTTCAACACTTTGTTTTGTTTTCTTGTTTTTATTTAACTATTTTCCTGTCCTGTCTGTCTCTCATCTTCCTGCATCTCCTCATAATTCTCCAGAAAATCTGTTGCCTGGATTCTTACCTTTTCACCTCATCAGTTACTTTTGAGCAGATCAAAGGGATCTCCTGACCGCAAAGCGCAGAGCACGTTTTCGATGCTGCGTGAGGTGACATCACCACAGCACAGGTGATGAGCTCCGCAGTAGCGAGCTTCAGGCACAAATAAGACAGAAAATAGAGAACATGTGCAGACAAGAACGATCGTGTGCTAATTATAGTTTTTTGGTTTTGCCACTTTGAGAATGGACCGTGCGCTGGAAGCAGCTGCCTGGATCGCTGCGCAACAATGCGGAACCGGTTCGCAGCAGCGCAAGTCTGCAGGCTCTCCCTCGCGCTGATCTGCGGCTCTCCCTCGCGCTGATCTGCGGCTCTCCCTCGCGCTGATCTGACTTGCTCTGGTCTGCGCGCAACGGCAGGCGGGAAGGGGGGGGGGGCGCTTTTGGAAGAGTTGTGCGACACAACGAATCGATGACGCAATTCGTTGCCAACGCTTTTAGTAATCGATTTTCATCGAATTTATCGATTCGTTGTTGCAGCCCTAGCTGCATGTGCTGTACGCCGCGCAGGCTTGGTGTCGATGCAGATTTGGCTTGAAGGAGTTCCACCTGCAAATGCATTTTGTGCCTTGGGGTGGAATTTTACCGCTGTTGTTCTGAAGTGCTAAAAGGACAAATAGAAACCGAGAGAAAAAATGTTCAGTAAGAAAAGGAATGAGTGTAAGTTATTTAAGAAAGGATAAATGAAGCCGGGGATGCCTTGGGGAGAGACAAAGTGGGAGGCAGAGCGAGATGGATGATAGGTTTGTGAGATGGAAAAGAAACAGAACCTGCAGAGAGGCAGAAAATAAAGGTGAAATTGAAAGGATAGGAGGAAAATTGAAATGAGGAGAGAGGTGGAGTGGTTGTAATATGGTTTCAGGTACTTGTGCAGCAGCTGTGAATTGCCAGATGAGCTTGGAACAAGCATGTGTCACACACAGCCCGAGGCAATAAAGTCCATCAAACCCGAAAGGCTAGAAATCCATCAGCCTGGTCCACGCCTGGCATCACCAGGCTCCCTGGGCTACCCTCGTGAGGGGGATCGCTCTAAGACACACGCTAACAACGCACGTCTCCAGAATGATAATTATAAGGTGTTAGATTGGTTTTGTCAGGCTGTTAGCATTCACTGTTAAAACTCCATTTAGTGACCACGCTAGCTGTAAACATGCAGTGGCATTAAAATCTCTATTAAAACCTTTAATTATACGAATGCATATGTGGCCACTCACCTAAACACATTATTAATGACGCATAAATGACTCTATGCAGACGTATTGTGACACATACTGAGCTCACATTTATGGAACATTTGATATTTAAGTACATTTACGGTAAAGGGACTCAATTAGAATGCAGCTGTTTAAAGCTTTTGTAAACCTTTTTATTCCATTTTTTACAAGAAGGAGTGCTTGTGTGTGTCTGAATCGTAGCGAAGCTCCTGTAATGAGTCCACCTCTGGGCACAAATCAATGCCATTGCTGTTTAAGACACCAATTTGGAGCTCCAATAGTTAGTAAATCACATGGTTGACCCTTTGATCTCTTTAATTATCCAATAGGATAAAAGAGAGGGATCCTTTGGTTGCTTAGAAAAGCAGAGCGTTGTCAGGTGGTGGCAGCGCTGCTGAAACGAGCTGGATAGTCACAGAAACACCAAGCATCACCACTGGCAACGTGGGAGTCTCCGCTCTTTTATATTAAGCATACCGTGTCTGTCATATATATCCATCGGTGGTCTTTGTGGACCGGCACTGAAGAATGAGGCTGTACGAGTAAATCTGACCCGTCAGCGTGTAGAGACGATGTCGTGGTTGCGTGGGTGACCTGACCTGAATAATGTATGTGTCCTCAGACGTGGCTAAAAAGTGAGTTCTCCTCTCAAAAGCAGCCGTCTGTGCGCCGTGTGAACGCCAGTGCGGTAATTACATTCGCCGTTAGAGGACTGTGGGTACATCTCGCTGCTTTATCCATTCTGTAGACATGCTTCTTTACTCAAGGCTAGCATCAAGGATTCCTTTTCACGTATATAATGAAGTAAATAATGCGCGGCTTTGTTGGTGTGCATGTTTTGTAAATGCGTGAGCATGAAAAGGGAACTGTTTTTGAAGAGTTCAGCTTGTCACCCACTTCCATGACGGGCTCCGTTTAGTCCTGACCGTGTGCTGCATACAAAGAGCTCCCCCTCCTCTCCAGGCCTTTGGCACCACGCATCATTTCTCTTCTCAGACTTTACTGGTTCCTCTTTCATTAGAGCCGTCTGATAAATTAATTACTATAAATGGAGAGGGATATTAATTTGGATTAACCTCCCGATATCTCCCCAAGACCTGCTCAATTTATTCTTATCTAAAATTAAATAAAAGATCAATATCTTAATTGAGAATCCTTGTAAACATGTCTGCTTTGTGGACATGTGACAGATTGTCTCCACATCACTTTTATTTTGACACATTGGAGTGATTCGGGCATGAATTATGATCTACTAATACAACAGTACACCAGGTTTTGAATGACAGAAGCAATTTAAACGTAGAGATGGACAGATTATTATTTTTTCCACCAGTGTCGAACATTAACCATAAGGAAATGAGACATTTCATATTAAATTCTTATCCAGAGCAAGATTTTTAAAGCCTGACAGGGGAATACGGTGCATCAGACACATACTTTATTACATAAAGTTGTTCTATGTGCAGAGTCTGATTAAATAAGCTTGATTTTGAGAAGGAGGATGGTTGTGGAAAAGTCTGGAAAACCAGTGGCAGCATTGCAAACATGTTTTTCCTTAATCCTGAACTGGTCATGTGTGTTGTTTAGTTTATTTAGAGGCATTCTTACACTCATTAGTGTTGTTGTGAAGTTTCATAATCATAATAGGATCATAATAGGCCAGAGGTGTGTAGATAATCTAGGTGGGGCGAGGCAAGGTGGGATCATGAACTTAGTAATTACCTGTGGCCTAAAGGCATCACGGAGCATCAGTCAGGGTTACCTAAAGGAGAAAATCCTTCAGCTGCTGTTGAAGACGAACCCAACATGACGCTTTTTTCTCTATTATTAACTTAAAGGGACTTGACCGAGTTTTGAATTTTTATG